>NC_090654.1:79023941-79213941 GCF_040937935.1 Hyperolius riggenbachi
TGGACATTAAGGGGCCTCATCAAAGTTTTGCTGGGAGCCCCATGATTTGCAATTACACCCAGCCGGTGTGCCAGCTTGATTATTACTATCTGGTATTTATAAAGCACCAGCATACAGTACAGTAGTACACAGCTCAGTACCAAGAATAAGGGGATGGAGATAAGAAACGTGCAAATTAGGAGACAAGGGGAAAGGAGGAACCCGGACAAGCACGTGAGCAAGCGCTGTGACAGCGCAAACGGCTGTTGTGCCCGTCCACTCTTGCCCGGTCACCACATCTCCCACCGCAAGCCACACACTTTGAACACGCTTGGCACTTGGCTGCAAGACGTCTGACAGGTTTGATGTTATACATGGATCTATCTGTATGTACATTTGGCTGCAAGTCTGGCAATAAATGCTGATACAGGACGGTGCCCGGTCTGTCTACTTTTGCTTGTTCACGAAAGGAGGAACCTGCTCCAAGCAGGGCAGCATGTAGAGGAAATAGAACTATAGGATGAGACAGATGGGTAAGTGATGTTTAAGGTGGGCTTTCAAGTGAACCCGAGGTGAAAATAAACTGATGAGGTAATCAATTGTATCTTTCCTCTGACTCCTAAAAATTACTTTTTAAGCTATGCAGCAGTTTTGTTTTATGTTTAAATCAACTTTTTACGTTTTTAATGTTTTACTGCAGTGCTGTCCAACTGGCGGCCCGCGGGCCGCATCCGGCCCGCCAGGCCTCCTGTTGCGGCCCGCGAGGCCTCCTGTTGCGGCCTGCCAGTCTCCCCGAGATGCAGGCATGGCGTGCGCTATGGGCTATGGGCTATGTGTGGCCTCTCCTGTGTCCCCGCTGCTGCCTCACAGCTCAGACCTCACAGATCGCGGCGACGGAGGCAAACAGTGCGCATGGTACCCGCACGGAGTACGTCACATGCGGAAGTGACATCATTAGTCACTTCCGCATGTGACGTTCTGCCGCGCGGGTGTCATGCGCGCACTTTGCTTGCTTCAGTCGCCGCGATCAGTGAGGTCTGAGCTGTGAAGCAGCGGCAACGCCAGCGGGGACCAGGAGAGGACATTGGCGCTGATCTGAGGTAACGGGCGAGGCAATGGACACCTCGCTATCTAGCTGGGGGGGGGGGCACCTGTCACTATCTAACTGGGGGGGGGCACCTGTCACTATCTAACTGGGGGACACCTGTCACTATCTCCCTGGGGGGACACCTGTCACTATCTCACTGGGGGTACACCTGTCACTATCTCACTGGGGGGACACCTGTCACTATCTAACTGGGGGGCACCTGTCACTCTCTCACTGGGGGGGGGGGGGGGGGCGCCTATCACTATCTAACTGTGGGGGCACCTGTCACTATCTAACTGGGGGGGGGGGCACCTGTCACTATCTCACTGGGGGGCACCTGTCACTATCTCACTGGGGGGGCACCTGTCACTATCTAACTGGGGGGGAACCCGTCACTACCTCAGCTGCGGGGACACCTGTCACTATCTAACTGGGGGGCACCTGTCACTACCTCAGCTGGGGGGACACCTGTCACTACCTCAGCTGGGGGGACACCTGTCACTACCTCAGCTGGGGGGACACCTGTCACTACCTCAACTGGGGAGGCACCTGTCACTATCTAACTGGGGGGCACCTGTCACTACCTCAGCTGGGGGGACACCTGTCACTACCTCAACTGGGGAGACACCTGTCACTACCTCATCCGGCCACACCACAGCATCACCTCCAGCCCGGCCACAGCATCACTGCAAGGCCTTTCAGCCCACACATCATCCCCAATCCGGCCAAAAACAGTATAGCCAGGCACAGCAGCCAGTAGATGAGAATTTAGAAGCCAGGTGAGAGGTGTCTACCATATTAAAGGGGCATTCTGCCTATTTATGTGAAATGCTGTCTATTTATGTGCCTCATGATTTGTTGGGGGCATCATGATTGCTGAATTTGTCTTGTTGGGGACCTCAAGATTGCTGAATGTGTCTTGTTGGGAGCCTCATGATTTGTTGGGGGCCTCATGATTGCTAAATTTGTCTTGTTGGGTGCCTCATGATTTGTTGGGGGCATCATGATTGCTGAATTTGTCTTGTTGGGGGCCTCAAGATTGTTGAATGTGTCTTGTTGGGAGCCTCATGATTTGTTGGAGGCCTCATGATTGCTAAATTTGTCTTGTTGGGGTCCTCACGATTTGTTGGGGGCCTCATGATTGCTGAATTTGTCTTGTTGGGGGTCACATGATTGCTGAATTTGTCTTGTTGGGGGTCACATGATTGCTAACTGCGAGACTATGGGAAAAGCTGAATCATCATCATATGAGACAATAGCATTAAACCTACTTTTTTAGCTTTTTAAAACCGAAAATAAAACTGGGAGGTTCTAAAAAAAAGAATACATTTTTCAGGAGTAGGATGGATGAAATTGTTTTCTTCACAGATAATTTTCAACTTGGATTTTCCATAATGTTCATGTATGAGTTAAAACGTTTGTATGTACGGTAGTTTAAATTGCTGTTGCCACTTTGCGATAGATTAGTGACTTTTGGGTTGCAGTTTGGGCACTCTGCCTCCAAAAGGTTCGCCACCACTGTCCTGATCTAATGTCCCACATTGCTAACTTCATGTAAATTTGTCTCCACCCGTGGCCACACCCACATTCTGGTCCATGACCACACCCATTTTTCACCGCGGCGCGCACAACGGGACCCTTGTTTTCCGGTGCGCCACACGGCTTCAATGAAGTCTTGAATTGCATTTTGTGGGGATCTGCTGCCAATTGCATTGCATTTTGTGGAAAGTGCTGCCAATCTAATTGTGCTTTAATTGCATTTTTTCCTGGGGGGAAGGGGGGGGGGGTGTCTGCGGCTCTAGCAAGAACCTTCGGCCCTCCACCATTGGGTCTGAAAAAAAAAGGGCCCTCCATGCCCATGAAGTTGGACAGCACTGTTTTACTGAATGACGCAGTCTTTGAAGTATCCCAGAGCTAAAATATATGAACTATTGACCTTTTTTACCTATCCCCTGCACTCAGAAGCTCAGCTGTTCCAGGAAAGAGTTTTATGTCTGTAATTCATTATCAGTGAGGGCTACGCTATCGCCCAACTAAGTCCCGACTGGAGAGAAACTGTCACTTGCATACCTCCCCATCACTGTATGTTTAATAATCAGATGGTGAGGACCAACAAAATCTAGCTTTCTAAGGATAGCCACTGTGTGAGAGAGTTGTACGCAGAGGTTAAAGCATGGCATATGCTTCAACCATCATTCATTATCACTTCAGCACCAATAAAGAACTAATGCAGTGACCAGAGGAGGGCCACATGTGTGCCTCTCAGGTCCAAGGGCTTTGGTGCAGTCATGACCTCTGCATCCCCAATTGCTACACTGCTGGTTTTGGCTCTTCCTATTCAGTAAGCCAGCACCTATTCAGTAAGGAGTTCTTTGGGTAAGGCTCCCTAACACTGCTACTGCCTACTGAGTGCGCTCTACTGGCTGCCTCGCAAGCGCTTTGAGTCCGACAGGAGAAAAGCGCTATACAAAAAAAGGAATAATTATTATTAAGGGTAACCGCATTTGATGAGAAAGTGAGAGCAGCCCTAGTGAAGATTTGGTGCTAGGCCAGGAAAGATGTGAGGACTGAGTAAATCTTATGTAGGTTATTGAAGAAGGTGATTTAGGGTGCATCTATATTTAAGGTCAGACAGGGATGTAAGTGGGACAGAAGCATTCAAATTATTTAAAGCACACCTAAATTGATCTAAAAAGTTGCAAACCATATATTGTGGCTTGCAATTCTCCCTATGGAAACCTCTCCAGAGGTGTCTGTTTCCACCTGGGTCCCACCGTTTCCTTGGTCCAGTGTCTCTTCTCCTGGAAATGGGTGTATAGAAAGCATCTAAACTGGGCATGGGAGGTTATGCGTGAGCGCTTGCTGTCTGTGGGGCATGCACGGTAGACAGCTTGCGCATTTCTCTAGAGAATCTTCAAACATGATGTCACATCCCAAGCTGAATTAAAATGTTTGGTGACTTGCCTTGCAAATGTCTGTTTGGACCTTTGCATATCCTAATGGAAGAATGTAGGTATGTGCAGTCCCAGGGACCCACCCGCATGCACATACCACAAGCATTGTGAAGGTTTTGGTGGCTGGGGCACATGCAGGATTTGGGTGGTGCACAACAACTGCCGCATGCAGGTTTAGGGAAGCGGTGGTGCACGCAGGCTTTGGGCGGCAGGGGCTCTATGGTGGTTGTAGTGTGAATTTCTTTTGAGAATAGTTGGTTTATTTGTGTAATCAGACAGTTCAGCTGGCCATGGGTACAGGTAAAATTAATAATGCCACACATGACCACCTAACTAATGCCACAGGACCGCCTAACGCCAATTGACGTCAAGTCCTCAGGCAGGGATTTGCAGGCGATCGCGCGCTAATGCGCACGCACCTCTGCATGAATGACGGAGCTCCGCCAACAGTATCCCAGCAGTTTGCCGCTAGGATACTCTTAGATTGCTAAACCGCCGTCGATTTACTCGGTACAGCTCTAAGGCAGCGCTGTACAGGGGGCAGCTGTGTCACCTGGCTGTCCCCTCCAGAGGCCGGAAAGCGATCTGCTGTGATAGGCTGAAGCCTATCACAGCTGGTCAGGCTGATAGGCTGACGGGGGAAGGGATACATTTTTTTTAAAAAGTACATTTTTTTAAAAATAAATAATAAAAATATTTGTAAATTTAAAAACAAAACAAAACGGGGGAGCGAACAGACCACACCAACAGAAAGCTCTGTTGATGGGGAGAAAAGAGAGGGAGGGGGGGGGGGGGGGGGGGAAGGGAATTACTTGTGTGCTGAGTTGTTCGGCCCTGCAGCGAGCCCTTAAAGCCGCAGTGGCCAATTTAGTGAAAAATGGCCTGGTCTTTAGGGGGGTTTAACACCGTGGTCCTCAACTGGTTAAGATAAGAATGTTCCCATTCATACTGTAATTAAAAGTTTTACATTGAATACATAATCTGACTGTCTGTCTCTTGCTCAGGGGTGTCACAAGTGTCAGGGACGGGGACGCTGTAAGTGCACCAGATGTGGAGGCTCTGGACAGGTAAGTTTTGCCGCTTTTAAACCATGGAATGGAATTCTCTGAGCTATAAATAGAGACGTCTCTGTGTCTGTGCAGTTTAGGTGCCGCTGCTCCAGTGTCAGCCGCCAGAAGTCCAGGAACAAGAGGTGCCACGCCTGCTCTGGCAGTGGCAGGAAACGGTAAGTGCCATTCATTATATTATTATTCATTATCAATTTATAAAGCTTCAACATACTCCGTGGTGCTGTAAAAAGTAAGGAAAACAAACATGAGATCCATAATAATACAGACAATGTTATACACCAAATATAGACACTGGTGCAAAATGCAGAATTGGTAATTACAGTGACAAATGTAAGGTGATTAGTAAAAGGTACAAAAGATCCGCAAGATACAAAATGAATAACAAATTCCAAGACATAATAGAGTGAGCAAGACCATATGAATTATGGCTGGGAGATCCCAAGATAGACACTCAGCTCCCCAATCTTCATCTATGCCAAAATATAAAAAATAGCACTTAAAGGGGCACTATGGCGAAAAATTGTAAAATTTAAAATATGTGCAAACATAGACAAATAAGTAGTGGTGCTCAAATACCCCTTTTCAAAATTCGAGTTAGGTCGAATTCGAATAGTAAATTATTTGAGGTCAGTCGAATATTCGAGTCGAATAATTTTTACTATTCGATTCGACCTCAGAATTCGAGCTCACTATTTGAGTCGGTATTCGAGCTCATTATTCGAGCTGACTATTCGAAATGGCCTTAAATAGCTTCCAACACTTGTTTTGAGGGTGAATGATGCAAGAAACCTCTTTTTTTCCAAGTAACAACAGCAAGTGATTATGTGGGGATGTTCCTTTAAAAAAAAAAGTTGAAAAGAGAAGTTGTGTCCAGAAATTTGTTCAGTACTGTATATACTTCTTCTTCTTCTTCTTTATCTTCTATATCTTCTTCTTCTTCTTCTTCTATATCTTCTTCTATATCTTCTTCTTCTTTTATATTGTCTTCTTCTTCTTCTTCTTCTTCATCTTCTTCATCTTCTTCATCATCATCTTCTTCATCTTCTTCATCTTCTTCTTCATCTTCTTCATCTTCTTCTTCATCTTCTTCATCTTCTTCATCTTCTTCTTCATCTTCTTCATCTTCTTCATCTTCTTCTTCATCTTCTTCATCTTCTTCTTCATCTTCATCTTCTTCATCTTCTTCATCTTCTTCATCTTCTTCTTCTTCTTCTTCATCTTCTTCATCTTCTTCTTCTTCATCTTCTTCTTCTTCATCTTCTTCATCTTCTTCATCTTCTTCATCTTCTTCATCTTCTTCATCTTCATCTTCTTCATCTTCATCTTCTTCATCTTCTTCTTCATCTTCATCTTCTTCATCTTCTTCTTCTTCATCTTCTTCTTCATCTTCTTCTTCTTCATCTTCTTCTTCTTCATCTTCTTCTTCTTCATCATCTTCTTCATCTTCTTCTTCTTCTTCATCTTCATCTTCTTCTCCTTCTTCTTCTTCTTCTTCTTCATCTTCTTCTTCTTCATCTTCTTCTTCTTCATCTTCATCTTCTTCATCTTCATCTTCTTCATCTTCTTCTTCATCTTCTTCATCTTCTTCATCTTCTTCTTCTTCTTCTTCTTCTTCTTCTTCTTCATCTTCTTCATCTTCTTCTTCTTCATCTTCTTCTTCTTCATCTTCTTCTTCTTCATCTTCTTCTTCATCTTCATCTTCTTCATCTTCTTCATCTTCTTCTTCTTCATCTTCTTCTTCTTCTCCTTCATCTTCTTCTTCTTCTTCATCTTCTTCTTCTTCATCTTCTTCTTCTTCATCTTCATCTTCTTCATCTTCTTCTTCATCTTCTTCATCTTCTTCATCTTCTTCATCTTCTTCTTCTTCTTCTTCTTCTTCTTCTTCTTCTTCTTCTTCATCTTCTTCTTCTTCATCTTCATCTTCTTCTTCTTCATCTTCTTCTTCTTCTTCATCTTCTTCATCTTCATCTTCATCTTCTTCATCTTCATCTTCTTCATCTTCTTCTTCATCTTCATCTTCTTCATCTTCATCTTCTTCATCTTCTTCTTCTTCATCTTCTTCTTCTTCATCTTCTTCTTCTTCATCTTCTTCTTCTTCATCATCTTCTTCATCTTCATCTTCTTCATCTTCTTCATCTTCTTCTTCTTCTTCATCTTCTTCTCCTTCTTCTTCTTCTTCTTCTTCTTCTTCTTCTTCTTCTTCATCTTCTTCTTCTTCATCTTCTTCTTCTTCATCTTCTTCTTCTTCTTCTTCATCTTCTTCTTCTTCATCTTCTTCTTCTTCTTCATCTTCTTCATCTTCTTCTATATCGTCTTCTTCTTCACTTATTTCTCTTTTCCAATTTTTTTTTTAAAGAAATGCAGCTATTTTTGAGCGTAACAAATAGCTGGTGGCGCACGCATGTTGGAAGCGCCATTGTATGTGCTCCCTGGCAGTGGAAACACACAGACAGCAGGAGGTAAATTCAGCAGCAGGAGGAGGAGGATGAGTGTGTGGCAGCAGGCAGTCAATGAGGCAGGCAGCGTGACATAATAGCCCTGGTACCTAGCGGTGATACCAGGGCTGTAAATAAACACAGCAGGCAGGAGGTCCCAGACAGCGGTCGTGCAGCCCACATTGTGTCCAATACACAACTGGGACAACACAGTTTTCAACCCGGGCACCTCAGAAAAATTAAACCTTTTTTTTTTTTTGTTTTTTTTTGTTTTGTTTTTACAACAAATTACACAGATATAGCTATTTTTTGACGTAATAGCTGGTGGCAGAGTGGCAGCAGAAGGTAAATCTGTGTACCCTGGCAGTGGGAAACACAGACAGACAGCAGCAGCAGCAGGAGGAATGGAGGAGTAATTATGTGTGCAGCTATTGTTTGACGTAATAGCTGGTGGCAGAGTGGCAGCAGAAGGTAAATCTGTGTACCCTGGCAGTGGGAAACACAGACAGACAGCAGCATCAGCAGGAGGAATGGAGGAGTAGTGTGAAAGTGGCAGCAGGTAGGCAGCGTGACATAATAGCCCTGGTACCTAGCGGTGATACCAGGCCGTAAATGAACACAACAGGAGGTCCCAGACAGCGGTCGTGCAGCCCACATCGTGTCCAATACACAACTGGGACAACACAGTTTTCAACCCGGGCACCTCAGAAAAATTAAACCTTTTTTTTGTAATGGTTTTGTAGTTTTGGTTTTACAACCAATTACACAGATATAGCTATTTTTTGACGTAATAGCTGGTGGCAGAGTGGCAGCAGAAGGTAAATCTGTGTACCCTGGCGTTGGGAAACACAGACAGACAGACAGCAGCAGCAGCAGCAGGAGGAATGGAGGAGTAATTATGTGTGCAGCTATTGTTTGACGTAATAGCTGGTGGCAGACTGGCAGCAGAAGGTAATTCTGTGTACCCTGGCAGTGGGAAACACAGACAGACAGCAGCAGCAGGAGGAATGGAGGAGTAGTGTGAGTGTGGCAGCAGGCAGGCAGCGTGACATAATAGCCCTGGTACCTAGCGGTGATACCAGGCCGTAAATGAACACAACAGGAGGTCCCAGACAGCGGTCGTGCAGCCCACATCGTGTCCAATACACAACGGGGACAACACAGTTTTCAACCCGGGCACCTCAGAAAAATTAAACCTTTTTTTTTTTTAATGGTTTTTTGGTTTTGTTTGTAAAACAAATTACACAGATATATAGCTATTGTTTGACGTAATAGCTGGTGGCAGAGTGGCAGCAGAAGGTAAATCTGTGTACCCTGGCAGTGGGAAACACAGACAGACAGCAGAAGGGCAGTACACAGCAGCCCACTGTAGGTGTAAAATGTGTGGCTGCAGGCGACGTAATAGTCAAAGTGAACCAGGCTGGCTTAGTGAGCAGGAGTCAGGAGGTGGTAAAGGGTGGTAAGGCACATTAACGATGGTTCTTAGCCAGTTCATGTCCCCCTCTCGCCGACAACAGGGGCCAGGAACTCGCCTTCCACCCACGCCTGGTTCATCTTGAGAAACGTCAGTCTGTCCACAGACTTGTGAGACAGACGTGAGCGTTTCTCGGTGACCACACCACCAGCTGCACTGAAGCAGCGCTCGGACAGCACGCTGGAAGGGGGGCAGGACAGCACTTCCAGGGCGTACTGCGCCAGCTCGCTCCAGATCTCCAGGCGCTTGACCCAATACTCCATGGGATCAACAGGGGCATCGCTGTCAAGCCCGCTGTAGGACCCCATGTAGTCAGCCACCATGCGGGTCAGGCGCTGGCTGTGACCGGTGGAGGATGCTGCTGCATGCACCTCCTCTCTAGTCACTGCTGCCGGAGCCTCTACAGTCCTGTAGAGCTCGTGGCTGAGAGACAGCAGGTCTGTGGGGCGCTTGCTGCTGGATGCAGGCACCTGCTGCTGCCTCTGTGCTGGCTGCTGGACAGTGGGGGTGGAAGGCTGGGGGAAGGCTTCCTCCAAGCGCTCAACAAGGGCCTGCTGCAAGCTCCTTATTTGTTGCGCTGGGTCTCCTCCTGCAGGCGGCAGGAACTGGCTCAACTTCCCCTTGAGGCGTGGGTCCAACATCATGCTGATCCAGATGTCCTCCCTCTGCTTCATCTGGATCACCCTGGGGTCTCTGCGCAGGCACGTCAGCATGTGCGCTGCCATTGGGAAGAGGCGGGCCACGTCTGCTGGCACATCCACGGCAGTGCTGCTGTCCTCATCCTCCTCCTCTGCCTCGTCAGCCTCATCCTCTCTCCACCCCCGCACCAACTCAGCTGCACTGTGCTGCTCCCCCTCATCAGCAGCAAGGTCAGGGACCTCCACCAAGTCCTCCTCCTCCTCCCCCTCAGAGGTGGACTGTGCAGCTGCTTGCCGCTCCTGCTGGTCCAAGGCTGCCGCTCCCTGTTCCAGCAAAGCATCGAGGGCCCTGTTCAGCAGACAAACCAGGGGCACCCACTCGCAGACCATAGCATGGTCCCTGCTCACCATGTTAGTGGCCTGCAGAAAGGGAGCCAGCACTAAGCACACCTGCTGCATGTGCCTCCAGTCATCATCGGGGACGATGGACGGGATGTTGCTGGTCTTGTCCCTTCTCTGAGCGGCGGAAACAGTGGCCAGGGCAAGGTACTGTTTGACAGCGCGCTTCTGTTCAACCAGACGCTCCAACATCGCCAGGGTGGAGTTCCAGCGAGTCGGAACGTCAAGGATCAGCCGATGGCGTGGCAGATCCAGCTCCTTTTGCACGTCTTCCAGGCTCGCACAGGCTGCAGCCGAGCGCCGGAAGTGACGCACAACGTTCCTTGCCGTTTCCAGCAGTTCGCCCATCCCCTGGTAGGTGCGCAAGAACTTCTGCACCACCAGGTTCAGCACGTGGGCAAGACAGGGGATGTGGGTCAGGTTTCCCGTCTATTGCGGCAACTAGATTGGCCCCATTGTCGGCCACCACCTCTCCGACTCTGAGGCCTCTGGGGGTCAGCCAAATCCTCTCCTGCTCCTGGAGTTTGGCCAACACATGGGTTGCCGTCAGCTTGGTCTTCCCAAGGCTGACCAAGTGCAGCAGCGCTTGGCAGTGGCGGGCCTTCACGCTGCTGCTGAGGCGGGGGGTTTGGCCAGGTGTGCCGGAGGATGGCAGAGGATCGGAGGAACCTGCTGCAGTTCCCCTGACCCTGCGGGGTGGCACCACCCACTGTGTTGCTGCTGCTGCTGTGCCCGCTGCTGCTCTCCCATCCTCACCCCCTTCCACCAAGCTGACCCAGTGGACAGTGAAGGACAGGTAGCGGCCTGTCCCGAAGCGGCTGCTCCAGGAGTCCATGGTGACGTGGACCCTTTCACCAACCGCGTGCTCCAGCCCTCGCTCCACATTGGCCATCACAAAGCAGTGCAGTGCAGGAATGGCCTTGCGGGAGAAAAAGTGTCTGCTGGGGAGCTGCCAGTCTGGGGCTGCGCAAGCAAGCAGCGCACGAATGTCGCTCCCCTCCTGCACGAGCGTGTACGGCAGGAGTTGGGAGCACATGGCCCGTGCCAGCAAGCCGTTCAGCTGCCGCACGCGACGGCTGCTGGGAGGCAGAGCCCTAACCACCCCCTGGAAGGACTCGCTCAAAAGGCTCTGGCGTGGCCTTTTGCTGGCACGGGAATCAGCAGACACAGCGGAGGAGGCCACTGAGGACTGGCTGCCAGAACAGGCCTCAGTGTCGGCGGCAGGAGTTGCAGAGGGGGGAGGAGCAGTGCGTTTCCGCACTCCTGCTGGTGCTGCTGGAGGAGCAGGAGGGCGGGTGGCTGCTGTTGCTGCTGTTGCTGCTGAAGGCTGTGCAGTGATGGGTGTGGTGCCACTGCCAGCACCAGATGCCTTCAGCCTCTGGAACTCCTCATGCTGGTGGAAATGTTTCGCAGCAAGGTGGTTGATGAGCGAGCTGGTGCTGAACTTTAAGGGGTCTGCACCTCTGCTCAACTTCCGCTGACAGTGGTTGCAAGTGGCGTACTTGCTGTACACAGTGGGCATGGTGAAATATCGCCAGATTGGTGACAGAAACATCCCCCTACGGCATGGAAGCGCTGCTGCCTGTCTCCCTGTGGTGGTTGGGGGGGGGGGGGGGGGGCTTGGGTGCGGCTGGTGGTGGTACTGGCAGATGCTGCTGCTGCTGCTGCTGAGCCTGAGACACCAGCAGGCTGTGGGACCTGCCTACTGCTGCCAATGCTTGCAATGATGCGCCTCCTTGCAAGGCCCACAAGCGCATCCTCCTCCTCCTCAGAGCTGCTGAGGACGACATCCCCTGGAGGTGGTGGCACCCAGTCTCTGTCTGTCACCGGGTCATCATCATCCTCCCCCTCCTGAAACATGTCCTGCTGGGATGATGACCCCCCAAACTCCTCTCCTGATGCATGGATGGGCTGCTTGACTGTCGCCACAGTCTTGCTGTCCAATCCCTCATCCCCCAAAGTGCCCATCAGCATCTCCTCCTCAAGATCGCCAACAACAGCAGACAATTTACTCATGATGCCTGGGGTCAAAAGACTGCTGAATGACAGGTCGGCGAGTGACGGTGAACTGGCCTCCTCCCCAGACCCTGCTGGGCGGCTGCTGCGAACAGGAGTGGTGGTGGTGAGGGTGGAGGCCTCGGATGCAGAGCTGATGGCGGGCTGCTCATCCTCCGTCATGAGTTGCACCACAGTGTCTGCATGCTTTTCCTCAATGGGACGTTTCCGACCCGGCTGGAGGAAAATCGGAGCAGGTGCTACACGCTGCTGCTGCTGTGTCTCTGCAGCGTGAGTTGCAGATGCTCCTACTGGGCGGCGCCCAAGGCGTCCACGGCCAGTGGCTATGGGAGGAATGTTAGCCACTGACGCTGCTGCTGCGGAACTGTGCATGGTGGCGCGGCCGCGGCCTGCCACAATGCTGCTCCCTCTCCTCCTGATTCCCTTGCTGCCCTTCCCCTTGCCCAAACCGGGCTGGCTGCCACTTCCAGACATCTTCGATGTTTTGGGCGTATAGACAAAAGTTTTTTAAAAGGGCGGGTGAAAAGTGGGGTACTTTAATGGAGTGGGTTGGTGGGTGAGGTGACTGAGTGAGTGTCCCTAGTACAGTAAGTAAGTAGTAACAGTCAGGAAGTACAACTAGCAGTTACAATAATCAGTAGTAATCACAAGTAAATTTAGTGTGTGTACACTACAGACAGTGAGTGCACGCACGCGCAAACACGCGCAGGAGCTAGCCTATGAACAGTGACTGAGTGAGTGTCCCTAGTACAATAAGTAAGTAAGTAAGTAGTAACAGTCAGTAAGTACAACTAACTAATTACAATAATCAATCAGTAATCAGAAGGAAATAGAGTGTGTGTAGTGTGTGTACACAGACAGTGAGTGCACACACGCAGGAGCTAGTAGCCTATGAACAGTGACTGAGTGTCCTAGACTCCTAGTACAGTAAGAGTAAGTAGTAACAGTAAGTACAACTAACTAATTACAATAATCAATCAGTTATCAGAAGGAAATAGAGTGTGTGACTGTGTGTAGTGTGTGTACACAGACAGTGAGTGCACACACGCAGGAGCTAGTAGCCTATGAACAGTGACTGAGTGTCCTAGACTCCTAGTACAGTAAGAGTAAGTAGTAACAGTAAGTAAAACTAACTAATTACAATAAGCAATCAGTTATCAGAAGGAAATAGAGTGTGTGTAGTGTGTGTACACAGACAGTGAGTGCACACACGCAGGAGCTAGTAGCCTATGAACAGTGACTGAGTGTCCTAGACTCCTAGTACAGTAAGAGTAAGTAGTAACAGTAAGTACAAACAACTAATTACAATAATCAATCAGTTATCAGAAGGAAATAGAGTGTGTGTAGTGTGTGTACACAGACAGTGAGTGCACACACGCAGGAGCTAGTAGCCTATGAACAGTGACTGAGTGTCCTAGACTCCTAGTACAGTAAGTAGTAACAGTAAGTACAACTAACTAATTACAATAATCAATCAGTTATCAGAAGGAAATAGAGTGTGTGTAGTGTGTACACAGACAGTGAGTGCACACACGCAGGAGCTAGTAGCCTATGAACAGTGACTGAGTGTCCTAGACTCCTAGTACAGTAAGAGTAAGTAGTAACAGTAAGTACAACTAACTAATTACAATAATCAATCAGTTATCAGAAGGAAATAGAGTGTGTGTAGTGTGTACACAGACAGTGAGTGCACACACGCAGGAGCTAGTAGCCTATGAACAGTGACTGAGTGTCCTAGACTCCTAGTACAGTAAGAGTAAGTAGTAACAGTAAGTACAACTAACTAATTACAATAATCAATCAGTTATCAGAAGGAAATAGAGTGTGTGTAGTGTGTACACAGAAAGTGAGTGCACACACGCAGGAGCAGCTAGTAGCCTATGAACAGTGACAGTGAGTGTCCTAGTACAGTTACAGTATATAACTACAATACTAATACAATCAGTAGTAAAGGAAATACTGGTATAGAATAGAATAGAGAGAAATAAACAGAGGACAGGAGGACAGCTGCCCACACAGGCAAGGCCCTGAGGCCTAAAGCTGTAAGCCTGCAGCAGCTGGCCTGTCTCTATGTAACACAAAAGCTACTAACTAAAATACAATGTCTAACTAACTAACAACAATATAGGTGTGTATAGGAGGTGTATGTGAGCAAAAACGCTAGGTAAATGACCACAATAGAGCTCTTGCTAAGCCAAAGCACAAAGGAGCAACTCTCTCTCTGTACAAGTCTCAGGCAAGCACGGAGAAACCTAACATGGCGGCCGCTATTTATAGGGTAGGGGCTGGCCAGGGTCCCCCTCTGTGATTGGCTGCCGTCATAGGGCCTGGGAGCCCTCTGATTGGCTCTAAGGACATCAATCTGGGCTATGACGCTATTCGAGCTCGGTACCGAGCTCGAATAGCGCCGCTTTGCTCGAATAGCTCGAATAGTGAATGGGCTATTCGAGTGTACTCGAATAGCCCATTCGAATAGCTACAGCTATTCGGAGCTCGAATACCGAGCTCGAATAGCGGGAAAAGAGCTCGAATATTCGAGCTACTCGAATATTCGAGCTCTGCTGAGCACCACTGCAAATAAGTATACGTTTTTTCAAGAGTAAAATTAGCCGTAAATTACTTTTCTCCTAAGTTGCTGTCACTTACAGTAGGTAGTAGAAATCTGACAGAAGCAACAGGTTTTGGACTAGTCCATTCTCAGCAAGGCTTTTATCTATATATATAAAATCGGATGTGTGTGTGTGTGTGTGTGCGTGCGTGCGTGCGTGCGTGTGTGCCGCGATCACTCGAAAACCCCTTGACCGATTTGAACGAAACTTGGTATACAGATCCCTTACTACCTGGGATGATAGGTTCTGGGGGTCTCGCGGCCCCCCTGCACACCTGGGCAGAGCTACATACAGCAAATCAGATTTCACCCATTCAAGTCAATGGAAAAAATGTAAAAGGCTGCCATTATCACAGTAATCAAGCCAGAGTCCCCACACTTGACACAGTTGGTCACTTGGTGACCGAGGTTACAAATCCAGGAAAAGCGGGCGGAGCATAAAACAGTCAATCACAATTCAGCCATTCATTTTAAATGGGAAAATGTAAACTGCAGCCATTCTTACACTGTTAATCGCGGGGTTCTCAAACTTGCCACACTTGGTCACTGGGTGAATGCGATTAAGATTTAGGAAAGTGGGTGGAGCCTACAACAGCCAATCAAAATTCACCTATTGCGTTTAAAGGGGAATATTTAAACTGCTGCCATTCTTACACTGTTTATGGCAGAGGCTTCAGACTTGCTGCAGTCAGTCATTGGGTGACTGGGGTCCAAATTCACTAAAGGGGCGGGGCCACAAACAGCCAATCAGATTTTTTTGCTGGATAAACTGCTCCCATTCACACATTTTTGATGCCAGGAACCTGAAAGCTCACAAAATTGGTGATTGAGTGACTGTAAGACAAGGTTACACAAAGTGGGTGGAGCCAAAAACAAATTTTACTGGGAAAATATAAACTGCAGCCATTCTTACACTGTTAATGGCAGAGCAGGGCCGGAGCTACCATAGCTACCATAGAAAAAAATGGGCAGTTGCCCCAGGGCCCCAGAGCCTGTAAGGGCCCCCAAGTTGTCCCTCCCCCATCTTAACTGTTGCTCCCCAGGGACTCTGCATTGTCTGTTAAGTTGGGAGGTGATTGGGGGAGGTTCAGCAGCCGGCTCAGGGGCCCAGGAGGGGAATTTGGCAGCAACAAAGGGCCTTTAATGATGCTTTTTGGTCCGGGGGTGTCTGTTGGGGGCCCCCAGGCTAATTTTGCCCTAGGGCCCAATTGTTACTTGAACCGGCCCTGTGGCAACTTTGCACAGTTGGTCATTGGGTGAATGAGATTAAGATTTTGGAAAGTGGGTGGAGCCTACAACAGCCAATCCAAATTCAACTTTTGATTTTCAAAGGGAATATTTAAACTGCTACCATCCTTATACCGTTAATAGCAGATGCCTCAACCCTGGTACAGTTGGTCACTGGGTGACTGGGGTTCAAATTCAGAAAGGGGTGGAGCCACAAACAGCCAATCAGATATACAAAGTATTGATACCAAGGACCCCAAAGCTGATAAACTTGGTAATTGAGTGACTATATGTCAAGGTTACAAAAAGTGGGCGGTGCCAGAAACTTAATTTTTTACATGGCAGGGTTCCCAAACTTGACACAATTGGCCACTGGGTGAATGGGATTATTATTCAGAAATGTGGGTGGAGCCTACAACAGCTAATCAAAATTCACCTATTGATTTTCATGGGGAATATTTACATTGCTACCATTCTTACACTGTTAATGGCAGAAGCCTCAGACCTGATACAGTCAGTAATTGGGTGACTGGGGACCAAATTCACTAAAGGGGGTGGAGCCACAAACAGCCAATCATATTTGTTAGATTGATTTCAGCCATTCTGTTTTTGGCAGGGCTCTCAAACGTGACACAGTTGGCCACTGGGTGACTAGGATTCAGGAAAGTTGGTGGAGCGTACAGCACCCAATCAAAATTCATCTTTTGATTTTCAAGGGGAATATTTACATTGCTGCCATTCTTGCACTGTTAATGGCACAGATTATTATACAGATAAGTGGGTGGAGCCTAAAAAAGCCAATCAAAATTCACCAGTTGATTTTCAAGGGGAATATTAAAATTGCTGCCATTCTTGCACTGTTTATGGCACAAGCCTCAAACCTGATACAGTTGGTCATTGGGTCACTGGGGTTCAAATTCAGAAAAGGGGATAGGCATGGGCAAACTTAGCCCTCCAGCTGTTGAGGAACTACAAGTCCCACAATGCATTGCATGAGTCTGACAGCCACAGTCATGACTCATAAAGGCAAATGCATTGTGGGATTTGTAGTTCCTTAACATCTGGAGGGCCAAGTTTGCCCATGCCTGGGATAGAGCCACAAACAGCCAATCAGATGTGTTTCATTTCACTGGGAAAATACAAATTATTGATGCCAAGGACCCAAAGCTCACAAACATGGTCATTGAGTGACTGTGTGTCCAGGTTACAAAAAGTAGGCGGAGCCAAAAACAAATTTCACTGGCAAAATGTAAACTGCAGCCCTTCTTCACTGTTAATGGCAGGGATCTCAAACTTTGCCAAGATGGTCACTGGGTGACTGAGATTAATATTCAGTGAAGTGGGTGGAGTCTATCATAGCCAATCAAAATTCACCTGTTGATTTTCAAGGGGAATATTTAAATTGCTGCCATTTTACACTGGTAATAGCAGATGCCTCAAACCTGCTATAGTTGGTCATTGGGTGACTGGGGTTCAAATGTTGGAGAGGGGCGCAGCCACAAACAGCCAATCTGATTTGTTTAATTTCTATGGGAATATACAAATTATTGATGCCAAAGACCCCAAAGCTCAAAAACTTGGTCATTGAGTGTTCATGCATTAGGGTTAGAAAAAGTGGGCAGAGCCAAAACCGGTCAAATACATACACGGGCGGGCAGTTCCAGGTCACTAGTGGGTGGAGACAAATACAAATTTCACTGGGAAAATGTATACTACAGCCATTCTTACACCGTTAATGGCAGGGTTCTCAAACTCTGCATAGTTGGTCACTGGGTGACTGGGTTTAATATTCAGAAAAGTGGGTGGAGCCTACAAAAGTGAATCAAACTTCACCTACTGCTTCTCAAGGGGAATATTTAATTGCTGCCATTCTTGCACTGTTAATGGCACAGGCCTCAAACCTGCTACAGTTGGTCATTGGGTGACTGGGGTTCAAATTCAGAAAAGGGGGTGGAGCCACAAACAGCCAATCAGATTTTTTTCATTTCAATGCAAATTATTGATTCCAAAGACCGCAAAGCTCACAAACTTGATCATTGAGTAATTGTGTGTTAGGGTTAGGGAAAGTGGGCGGAGCCAACACTAGCCAAATACATTCACGGGCAACGCCGGGCAATCAGCTAGTTCTTTATAAAGATATTCCCTAAAAAGGATTTACACAATGATGCTGGCCAGCTTTCCTGCTCCCTACACAGTTTTTTGGCAGTTGGACAGAGTAACTGCCATTCACTAAGTGCTTTTGAAAATAAATAAATCCCTGAGAATTCGCATGAAGAGATGGACTAGTCTAAAACCTGTCACTTCTGTCAGATTTCTACTACCTAGTGTAAGTGACAGCAACATAGGAGAAAAGTAATTTATGGCTCATTTTACTCTGGAAAAAACATACTTCTTATTTAAATTTTTTCGACATAATACCCCTTTAACCAGGCCACTGCAGCTTTAAAGGCTCGCTGCAGGGCTGTACAACTCAGCACACAAGTGTCCCCCTCCCTTTTCTGCCCACCAACAGAGCTTTCTGTGGTGGGCTCTGATCGCTGCAGGGATGTTTATTTTTATTTATTGATTTGTTGTTTTTTTTTAAAATAAATGGCTATTTTTTATTATTTTATTCCCCACCCTTCCTCCCCCAGGCAGCCAATCCCAGCAATCGGCTCTCATAGACATCAGCCTATGACAGCCAATCGCTCTCTGAGCCTCCCAGAGGGACAGCCGAGGGTCATGGCTGTCCCCAGTACAGCGCTGCCTTACATTGCAGCGCAGTACATTGTAAATAGAGAGCGGTTTTAATAATACAATACAATAACATTTGTAAAGCGCTTTTCTCCCATAGGACTCAAAGCGCATAGTTGTGTCTCAGATTAATACAGGGTTGCAGGCTGGGTTGTGTTACAGAGGAGATAGTCAGATGTTCATGAATGCCAGACTGAAGAGGTAGGTTTTCAGTTTAGACTTAAATTCTTCCAGGGATGGAGCTGTCCTGATTGGGTGTGGCAGGAGTTCCAAAGTATAGGGGCAGCATGACAAAAGGCTCTGTCTCCATAGGTTTTGAGGTGGACTCTGGGGGTGACCAAGGTTTTACGTCCTTTTGATCTAAGATTGTGGGGGGGGGGGGGTGATGCAGTTGCAACAAGTCCTTCAGGTATCCAGGGCCCAGATTGTGCAAGGATTTGAATGTCAGTAAGCCAATCTTAAACAGAATTCTCCATTTTATTGGTAGCCAGTGGAGTGAGCACAGGGTTGGTGTTATGTGGCAATGGCGGGGTTGGCTCGTTAACAGCCTTGCGGCGGCATTCTGTACTAATTGCAGGCGGCGTAAGTCTTTCTTATGCAAGCCTGTGTAGAGGACGTTGCAGTAGTCTAACCTTGATGTGACGAAGGCATGAACTAGGGTTGGAAGATCCTCTGAAGGAATTAGGTGTTTAATCCTTGCAATATTCCTTAGATGAAAGAAGGAATGTTTCACAACAGCTGAGATTTGATTCCTGAAGCTTAATTTCCCATCAATCAGTACTCCCAGGCTGCACAGTCTGAGTTGTTCAGGTCTGAGCTCCCTATCCTTAGCGGTGTTGGTTGAGACTGGGACTGCTTTGCTGTTGAGCCTTGGCCCTCGATAACAAGAACCTCAGGTTTGTCAGCATTAAGTTTTAACCAATTATTATTCATCCACTCCTGAAGTTCAGCTAAGCATGCGTTTATTTGTGGAGTAGGGTCTGTGACGTCAGGTTTTAATGACAAATATAGCTGGGTGTCATCAGCATAGCAATGATCTGTCAGGCCATGTTTTTGTATGATTTCTCCAAGTGGCAGCATGTATATGGTGAAAAGTAAAGGGGATATTATTGCGCCCTGAGGTACACCGTATTTTAGTGGTACAGGGTTGGAGAGGAAGGGCCCTAAGGCTACCCTTTGTGTTCTGCCAGCCAGGAAGAAGTTGAACCACCAGAGAACAATGCCATCTATGCCACATAGGGTGGCCATCCGTCCGGATTTAGGCCGGACAGTCCGGTTTTTGGACTGCTTGTCCTCCTTCCGGCGCAAGGCAAGGGAGGACAGCCAGATGTCCTCCTTTTTGGGCTGTGTGGAGGGAGAGAGCACAGAGAAGAAGGAGCGGTGGGCACAGTGGGAAAGGGGGGACATCTCCCCCCCCCCCTTTCCTCACCTTTGGGCTCCCCCTTCTTCGCTCTCCCCTCTAGAACTAAAGTTTTGGGGTGACTGGCAGCAGGTGGGACTTACCTCTGCCTCGCTCCAAGCGCTGCGTACTGACGTCCGGTTCATGAGTTATTTGAGCCTGTTCTTTCCTGTTAGTGTAATGATCCGACTCATTCACTGAGCCGAATCAGTTCAGTGGATGAGACAGGAACTGCAGCTGCAGTTCCTGTCTCATCCACTGAACTGATTCGGTTCAGTGGATGAGTCGGATCACAGGAAAGAACAGGCTCAAATGACTCATGAACCGGACATCACTACTGCTTCGTCGTGGAAGGAGGCAGGTAAGTCCCACCCGCTGCCAGCCACCCCAAAACTTTAGTTCTAGAGGGGAGAGAGAGGAATGGGGAGCCCAAAGGTGAGGAAAGGGAGATATCCTCCCTTTCACACTGCTGTACCTACCGCTCTCCCTTCACTGAGCTCGCCCCTCCTGCCGGGGGACACCTGGCTTACTATTCTGGGGACACCTATAGACCTGGCTACATATACTTGGGACACCCATAGCCCTCGCTAAATATACTGGGGACACCTATAGACCTAGCTATATATACTGGGGACACTATACACCTGGCTATCTGTACAGTACAGACTGTACTGGAGACACCTATACACTTGGTTAACTATTCTGGGGGAACCTAAAGACTTGGCTACATATACTGGGGACACCTATAGACCTGCCTAACTATTCTGGGGACACCTAAAAACCTGGCCATCTGTACCAGAGACATCTATAGACCTGGCTAACTACTCTGGGGACACCCAAAGACCTGGCTACCTATTCTGGGGACATTATACACCTGGCTACCTATTCCGGGGACAACTATACTCATGACTACTTATACTGGGGACACCTATAGACCTGGCTACCTATGCTGGGGGTACCTATTTTGGGGTAACTGCTGTCAGATTATCTGTATTTATGGGGAACTGCTGCCATATTATGTATGTTAGGGGCACGGCTGCTGCCAGAATTTGCGTATTTTGGGGAACTGCTGCCAGATTGTGTATGTTTGGGGGACCACTGCTGCTAGATTACATGTATTTTGGGTGTTATGTGTATTTTGGGTGATCCGCTGCCAGGTTTCGCGTATTTTGAGGAACTGGTTCCAGATTATGTGTATGTTGGGGGAACTGCTGCTGCCACATTGTCTATTTTGGGGGAACCACTTCCATATTATTTGTATTTTGGAGGAACTTCTACCAGATTACGCGTATTTTTGGTGAAACGCTGTCAGATTACATCTATTTTTGGGGGCTACACTACGGCAGAGCTCAAACTTCCCCGGCAGACAATTTACACCACTGCTAAGGTCATGTATATTTGGCTTCACACATGACCACGCCCACGTTATGATTGACCACACCCACTTTTGGCACGCTCAGTACGATGTCCTCCTTTTCAGGGTGTGATGTACTCCTTTTTGGGGTTCTGCAAGTGGCCACCCTAATGCCACAGTACTCTTGTAGCCTGTTGAGCAAGATTTCATGATTGACTGTGTCAAAAGCCGCTGAGAGGTCGAGCAAAATCAGGATGGAACATTGACCCTTGTCTTTTGCAATGAGCAGATCATTGCAAATCTGGGTGAGGGCTGTTTCACAGCTGTGATATTTCCTGAAGCCAGATTGAAGAGGGTCAAGGATGTTGTTTCTGGAGAGCCTGGCTTCATGTTGGAGGTAGACAGCCTTTTCAATAACGTTTCCTAGAAAGGGGAAGTTTGAGATAGGTCTGTAGCTGTTTAGAGCATCTGGGTCTAAAGCTGGCCATACACTGGCCCGATTTGCGCCCGTTTCGACAGCAGATTCGATCACTGGGATCGAATCTGCTGCCAATCGTTCACGCTACACGCCGAATTTCGATCCATTTCGTCCGATCCCATCGATCGCGCCGTGCGGAAAATAACCGTCGATCGCCCGCGGGTAAAGAGCGCATCGCTAGCGGCGTTCGAGTGCCCGACGACCGACGCAATAGAGCCCGCATACATTACCTGCTCCGCCGGCGCGACTCCAGTCTCCCGGTCACCGCTGCTCTGTCTGCGCTCTGGTCTCCAGGTCCGGCATGCCTCACTTCTTCTAGCCCGGCAGGAAGTTTAAACAGTAGAGCGCCCTCTACTGTTTAAACCTCCTGCCGGGCTAGAAGAAGTGAGGCATGCCGGACCTGGAGACCAGAGCGCAGACAGAGCAGCGGTGACCGGGGGACTGGAGTCGCGCCGGCGGAGCAGGTAATGTATGCGGGAGGGCGGGGGCAGCAGCAGCAGCACCACCACAACAGATTGTGAACAGTTTCAGGCTGAAATCGGTTCACAATCTGTTTGCTGTAAAGGTAGCCATACGATCCCTCTCTGATCAGATTCGATCAGAGAGGGATCTATCTGTTGGTCGAATCTGATGGCAAATCGACCATTGTATGGCCACCTTAAGGATGGTTTCTTGAGTAGTGGCCTAACGATCGCTTCTTTCAGAGTAGAGGGAAACCACCCTTCTTGTAAGGAACCGTTGACTATTTTGTGGAATGCCGATGTAAATAGTTCAGGGCATTTCAACATGAACTTAGTGGGGCCAGGGTCCAGATCGCAGGTAGTCTGGCGAAGGTTTGAGAGGATATCCAAGATGTCTTTTTCAGTGATTACCTTAAAATCACTATGGTGGTAGGCTATTTTTGCACCTGTTATATGGCTCTGCATGGGTTTCTGGGGCTGTGAATTGAATGGCAGATCGTATGGAGGAGACTTTGTCTGAGAAGAAGTGGGCACATTTCTTGCACAGTTCCTGTGAAGGTCTGATGCTGGATTTCTTGCAAGATGGATTGCAGAGATTGTCAACGGTGCGGAAGAGTTGGGCAGGTCTGTTGGTTACATTTGCAATTTCGTG
The DNA here is from genome assembly GCF_040937935.1 of Hyperolius riggenbachi. Taxonomy (NCBI): domain Eukaryota; kingdom Metazoa; phylum Chordata; class Amphibia; order Anura; family Hyperoliidae; genus Hyperolius; species Hyperolius riggenbachi. The sequence continues at coordinate 79,046,906 of NC_090654.1, forward strand.
AGACAGGAGTAAGGACTTGTTTTTGTTAATCATCGTTTGATATTTTTTCAGGTGAGCAATTAGGGAGAGTTTGTCATCAGGGGACTGATGTTTGTGCCACCTTCGTTCCAGTCTGCGTCCCTGTTTCTTTAGTTCCTTTATAGAGTTGTCAAACCAGCGAGCGTGATGTAATGGTGTGGAACGTTTAATCTTTAAGGGAGCTATGGCGTCAAAAGCGGCTGAGACATTGTGGTTATATTTAAGGACCATGGATTCAAGGCCTAAGTTGTGATTTGTCAGTCCGCCTAGATTGAGGCTGTTCTGAAGGTGTTGGGGTGTCAAACCTTTCAAAGAACGATATTTTATTAGTTCTTGCACTTGGTGTTTTGTAGCTGGTACTGTAAAGGAGAAGTGGACAGTGTGGTGGTCTGACCAAACTACTGGATCAATTTCCACATTGGATATTAGGAGTTCTGAATGAAAAATGAGGTCCAAAGTGTGTCCTTTTTTGTGGGTAGGGAGGTTGACGGCTTGAGAGAAGCCCAGTTCATTCATGGAGAGAAGTAGCTCAGTTCCTAATTGGGAAGAGTGTGTATCGACCCATGCGTTAAAGTCTCTCAGAATTATCCACCTAGGGTGTTTCAGTGTTATGCAAGATACAAGTTCTGCTATTTCCTTGAGAAAAGCTGAGCCAGCATCAGGGGATCGGTAGACAAGCAGTATGTTTATTTTTGTCTCAGCTGAGAGTTGGGCTGCCAGACATTCAAAGGAGTGGGTGGGGGCTACAGCAAGGGGTTTAATATTCAAACTGGATTTGAAGCACAGAGCTAATCCTCCTCCCTTGCGGTTTTATCTTTCGCAGTGTAAAACTGAGTAACTATCTGGTACCGCAGCCGCGAGAGTGGGTCCTGAGTTCTGATCCAACCATGTCTCTGTAATTAAGGCTAGATCTGAAGCCTCTATTAGATCGTGAATAACTGCTGTTTTGTTGTTTATGGACCTGGCATTGCAGAGTACTGCTTTAATGTTGTTTGCCTTAACTTTGAGGCCTGTGTTCCTAGCTCCTGGCTGGGGGTTGTAATCAGGAGTGTGGCAGCTATCTCTGTTATCTGGGTCCTTTACTGATACAGCTGATTTGGAGATATGTGATTGCTTTGGCTTTGAGTTATGAGTGCCTGCAAGTCTTCCCCTCTTCCCCCGCCTTGTTTTCTTGAGAATCCCAAGGAATTTTAGAGGGGTAATCAAAGCAGAATCTATTTGTAAGAGTTTCTTGGGAATAGAGGTTGCAATATAGATAAGCATCTCAGCTGAGTATTTTAATGGTGACATTTGGACAGCTGATAGACATCCCGCTGAGATCAAAGGCAAGGGGTCTTTTGCAAGCTGTATTTCTCAGAAAAAAGGAGATGCTCCAGTTTAAAACAAATTAAGGGCTGGTTCAGACGGACGCTTGCGGAGCGTTTACCGCAAGCGCTCGGAACGTCGCGGTAAATGCTCCCATTCAAGTAAATGGGAGCGTTTACACCGAGCTTTTGCGCGCTTTTACCCGAACGCGGCGTTCGGGTCCCGATTTTCGCAAGCGTTCGGGCTGCCCCTGGAAGCGACATGTTGCTTCCAGGGAGCGGCCAACCGCGACGGCTAATATTCCCCTAGGGGAAGAAAAAACCGCGACCGCATCACGACGCGACTGAAGGCTACTGAAAGCCTGACCGCGCAGCCGCCGCAACGCCCACAGACGCGACGCCACACAGACGCGACGCCACACAGACGTCCGCCTGAACCATCCCTAAAACAGTTCCTTGTTTCAGTTTAAAAAGTTTGGAATACATGTAGAAAGAGGGATAGTCATATAACATAGAAAGCTCACAAGGTGTTTTTTGCCATTTCCGTTACTTACAGAAAGGATCAGGAGCTGAGGGTTGAAGAAAGTTGAATAATTTCAAAGTTTGAGGTCAGCTCCTAGCAGGCTAGGCATTTTCAGTCCAGGTCCAATTTTAATCCAGTTTAAATCTCAGACATAATTTCTGATGAGCTGTAGTTGTTGCCAGAGAGGTGATTAATAGGATTCCTCTGTATTTTGGGTCCTGTCCGTGCCCAAATGTATTTAAGTAGTCAAATTTTTGAGACAAGATGTGGAGCAGCTTGAGAGAGCTGCAGCCTAGCTTGGGCGCGCTCAGCCGCTGGGAGACTGATGATGGAATGAAAGGTCCAAGCGCTGGATTGGTGGGGTCAAAAAGGGTGGGGAGAGACCTCTGGACCATCCAAACAGAGGCTTCCCACTACTGAGGTATTAAATTCAGGCATGGGATTTCGAATCCAGACAGACTCGAATTTGGAATTCAAATGAAGTCTAATTTGGGGGGTTAATTATCCAGAAGTGTTAGGGAAGTCATTTACGCGTCATAGACGTAATGAAAGCCGTATTGCATGACTCACTACTGCGCTTCCGCTTTCAAGCCAGAAGTAGGAAGTGAGTGGTGGAGTGCAGCTTTCATTAGGCCTATGAGGTGTAATGGAACGCAGATGTCCCAAAGACTTCTGGCTAAGTTAACCCCCCCATCCCGCGGCCACACCTGAAGTCATTAGACTTCCTTTGTAAACTCCGAAAGCCCATGCCTAATTACATTTTATTTGTTGTTGTTTTTTCGCTTCAGGTTCTCTTCAAGGTGGCCTTACACGATTCATTTTTTTTTTTTCGACCAGAGAAATCTGATTGATTTTTCTGCATGATCAAATAATTTGAAAAATCTAACCAATAAATCATATACGTATTGTCAATTTTTTTAGAAACTGTTTTGATCTATTTTTAGTATAAATGTGGTGTGCATATTGTAAATGTATTTATTGATGTTTTCTAAGGTGCAGCAAATGTTCAGGACGGGGCAGAAAGGTTTGCCCAGCTTGTAAAGGAGAAGGAAGGCTCATCCACTATGAGCAGCTGACTGTCACATGGTGAGAAAGTACAATCTAATGTATCTACACAACATACACTTGCTTTTCTCTAAGATGATTGCTATTAATTCAGACGTTATCATTTACTGTACATATGCCTCCTTATGTTGGTTTTCATTACTTTTTCATGGCGCTGCCCCCAAACCAGTCATACCTACTGCAGTCAACCTACTTACCTACAACTACAAGGACCCGTAATGCTGGGAATACACCAGGGGCCTGATTCACAAAGCGGTGCTAACAGTTAGCACGCTGGTGAAAAGCCCTTTATCATGCCTAAACTCAGTTTAGGCATGATAAGTTTAGGTGTGATAAGTTTAGGCATGATAAGTTTAGGTGTGATAAGTTTAGGCATGATAAGTTTAGGTGTGATAAGTTTAGGCATGATAAGTTTAAGCGCCAACTGCGTTAGCACCGCAGTGCACAGCTGATCAAAAGTTTTACGCTAGTAAAGACTGGTGCACTTCGTATAAAGTTTAATGGCGCTGCTTTGCGTGCGGGACTTTGCAAGCGATCTAAACTTATCTAAACTTAGCATGCCTAAACTTATCACACCTAAACTTATCACGCCTAAACTTATCACGCCTAAACTGGCTTTTCACCAGCATGGTGCAATGGTTATCATGCCTAAAGTCTTTTAGGCGTGCTAACTGGGTTAGCACCGCTTTGTGAATCGAGCCCCATGACTTTTTTTGGCAGATAGATGGCTCGATAGATAATTTCAGACAAGTCCAATCTGATTTTGATCTTTAATCTATTTTTTCATAGAAAGGGAATGGAATTTGATCAGAAAAATATTGGAAAAATGATAGGAAAATCAATAGGACAGTACATTTGCCGAAAAACCTCATATTTGCAGCATAATTTTTAATATGGGCATTTTTACTTGCATTTTGCTTGTCAGATTTGCCTTTGGTGTACAGAAATAGATAGATAAGCTTCCGTTTATTAATCTAATAAAGGTGAGACCTTCTGCCTGATGGCTGCATTGATTATAAATAGAGTTGTCCCGAACGGTTCGCACGCGAACTTATTTGCGCGAACGCGAACTTTATGCGAGTTCGACCTGCCCCCTATACTACATCATTGGGCTAAACTTGGACCTTCTACATCACAGTCAGCAGACACATGGCAGCCAATCAGGCTGCACTCCCTCCTGGAGCCCCCCCCCCCCCTTATATAAGGCAGCAGCGTCGACCATGATCTCACTCTGTCTGCTGCTGTAGTGAGAGAAGGGAGAGGAACCTGCTGCAGAGATAGGGAAAGTTTAGTTAGGCTATTTTAGCTTGCTCCTAGCTGATATTTGTTGTTGAAAAGCACCACAAAAAGAGCTCTTTTTCAAAGCTAATGTTCTTGTGAAGTGTTTTTTTTGTGTGCCACTGACACTGCAACTGCATTATACAGCCCTGTGTGTCGCAGCTGGCCCTTGCTAATTCCTATACTGTGCCAGGCCCAGCACATTCAGTGTATACTTTTCACTGGCACTGGACCTGTGTGTGTGACAGCTGCACATTGTATTGTGTAATACCAGTCCGTGCATACCTGTAACTACACCTGTGACCGCACATTGTATTATATACCAGAAGTCAGTGCATTCATTTTCACTGGACCTGTGTGTGTGACAGCTGCACATTGTATTGTGTAATACCAGTCCATGCATACCTATAACTGCACCTGTGACCGCACATTGTATTATATACCAGCAGTCAGTGCATTCATTTTCACTGCACCTGTGTGTGTGACAGCTACACATTGTACTGTGTAATACCAGTCCGTGCATACTTGAAACTGCACCTGTGACCGCACATTGTATTATATGCCAGCAGTCACTGCATACCTTTTACTGCACCTGTGTGACTGCACATTGTTTTACCAGCAGTCACTGCATACCTTTTACTGCACCTGTCTGTGTGACTGCACATTGTTATACCAGTTATACCATTGTTATACACATTGTTCTACCAGTCCGTGCATACCTGTTAACTGCACTTGTGACCACACATTGTATTATATACCAGCAGTCAGTGCATCCATTTTCACTGCACCTGCGTGACTGCACTTCTTTCTACCAGCAGTCACTGCATACCTTTTACTGCACCTTTCTGTGTGACTGCACATTGTTCTACCAGCAGTCACTGCATATCTTTTCACTGCACCTGTGTGAGTGTGACTGCACATTGCATTAGTCAAGTCAGTACATACCTTTCACTTCATCCCCCCCAATATGGACAAAACAACAGGCAGAGGCAGAGCTAGAGGCAGTCCACCTGGCAGGTCTGTTCGAGGTTGACCAAAGTACAGTGTTCAGAACAAGGCACGTGCCATCAACCCCCAATATTGTCAGGACGTAGTTAACTATTTAACACAGAACACCTCATCTTCCTCAGCTTCCGCACGGAAGCGTGACATATCTTCCTCCTAATGATCTGATTCTGACACCCCACTTAACACTCCGTCGGCAGCCATCACCAAAGTGCCATCATCCCAGGGCTCGGTGGTGTGGATTTTTTTTGTGTGTGTCTGCCTCAGATGAGAGCAATGCCATCTGTACACTCTGCCACCGAAAATTGAGCTGTGGAAAGACCAAGGCTCACGCAGGGACAACTACCTTACGAAGGCACATGATGAAAAAGCACAAAAAAAAATGGCATGACCACCTGAGGAAAAGCAGCTCACAAAAGCAAAGCCACACACCACAGCCACACACCACAGCACAATTATTTCTCAAAAAAGGCGATACCCAAACTGTACCGTGATGTTGAAAGGCAAGTGGTGTCATCTGTGGCACACAGCATTGGGTCAAGGGTGCATCTGACCACAGATGCCTGGTCTGCAAAGCACGGTCAGACCTGCCTGAAGACTAAGTCAGTCCCCACACACAGCATCTCTGCCTGCAGGCCGCTTGACTGCCTTCTCCGCAACCACCAACAGGGTCCAGGACTCCAAGTGGATTCCTGAATTTTTAAGGCTGCTGCTAGCAGCGGCCGCTAACAAAAACAATAATATTTCTGGTGCGTGTATATGCCTGCCTAATTTTTCTGGCTGCACTGCAGCTGCAACAACAAAACAAAAGGCATGTACATTTGTCAATTCCCCTTCATGATCGTTACCTTGCCATGGTGAAGGGGCTTGCGTATCACAATGAAGCAATGATCTATATGAGTGTGTTGGGGGGCACACCTGACCCAAGATAATAAGGTCGTTGCTTCATTGTGGACATACCAAATTCGATCAGCTGGACACTCAGTCACTATTGTTCTGTCATTGAGCTACCTCAGCCCAACCATATGGGTTTAAAAACAGCACTGTGACATAGGTGAAATTGTGTTTCACAAAAATAAAATTACTGTAGGACAACAGTAAAGATAGGATTACTATTTAGGTTATAAGGTGGAACAAAAGCATTTATTTTTTGCATTTACCACTTGCGGATCCTTGGGGACACATATCTAAGCCCCGTGAAAAAAGTCACTTGCGGAACAGGGGCGTAGACATGCTTCTGTTTGTTTTCCTCCTCGTACATGTCTCTGTGGATATCTCACTGGTCCATTAATGAGAACATGTGTTCCCAAAGCTGATCAAAATGCCTGAATAATCATTGGCATCAACAAGATGTCTGTGGTCATTCATAAAATGAAAGTAAAAAACACATACACAACACTTCCTGTGTACTGTTCACAGAACACAGGAAAAAAGTGTAGGGACATCTAGTGGACAAAAAGTAAAAATATATTTACAATACGTTAAAATTAGGTATTAAACCCTTCTACCCTACTCCCCCATAGTTACCAAAATAAAACACTTGTTTAAAAAAAAAAAAGACACCATTTTTGAAAAATACATTATTTCCTTAGGGAGTCAGCTTTTTTATGTTATTTTTGCATATAAGGGCTAGTAATTATTGATCTAGTGTAAAGAAACACAAAACTGAAAAAAATACACCTTTATTCCCAAATAAAATATTGTCACCATGCATTGTACTAGGGACATTATTTAAATGTTGCAATGACCAGGACAAATGGGCAAATAAAATGTGTGGGTTTTATTTACAGTAGCACTTTTTGTTTCTTTTAACTATAATGACTGAAACTGAGAAATAATGACTTTTTTCATTTTTTTTTCTTATTCTCTATAAAATGCATAGGAAATAAAATAGTTCTTAGCAAAAATATCATCTAAAGAAAGACTAGCTTGTTCCACAAAAATACATTCTACAGATCATTTCAATGTGATAAGTAGTGATAACATTATTAGCAAATAAGCAAATAAATGGGGGGGAGCGTGATATGTAGAAATTTGCAGTGTTTTTAAAGGAAATATCCTGTGGTAAGGAAATGGATAAGCCGGACTGTAATTCCCCTTTAAGTTACTCAATTAAATCAACTTGTGTTCCCGTAGCTTCTGGTATTTGCACCTAACGTTTGTTCCAGAACTGGTTGCCTTCCTCAAGTCCTAGTGCTACTCACCAGCTGCTACAGGTTTTGCAGAGTGCTCTGGCTACATAAAATTAACCTAAAGTGAGAGAAATATGGACACTGCCATCTATATTCTTTTTTACAGAATACAAGATGTCTGGCTTTCATTATGATCTTTAAGGGTTTTTTGGGTGTTGCGGAGGAGTGGGTTACTTCACAAAAAATCAGTTTAGAAAAAAGGTATCTTACCTCTTATGATTGCTCAAACAAAAATTAGGAGAAGTAATGTTTAATATTTAAAAAAATAGTTGTAGACCATGATGATCTTTAAGCTTTAGTTGTTTTTGAGCCACACACCTGCAACAAGCATGCAGCCACCAGCTGGTGGAGTTAAAGCACTCGATCTGCATGCTCATTCGAGGCCAGTGACTTAGAGTATCAGCACATAAGTGCAGAGCATCAGCACATAAGTCAGGCAACTGACATTGACAATGAAAATGGCAGTAGCCTCCGTATTCCTCTCACTACAGTACAGGTTTCCTTTAATCACTTGAGGACCGCGGTGTTAAACCCCCCTAAAGACCAGGCCATATTTCTTAAATTGGGCCACTGCAGCTTTAAGGGCTTGCTGCAGGGCCGCACAACTCAGCACACAAGTGATTATCCCCCTCCCCCCTTTTCTCCCCACCAGCAGAGCTCTCTGTTGGTGGGGTCTGATCACTCCCCCAATGTTGTTGTTTTTTTTGCCAAATATTTTTCTTATTTATTTTTCAATAAAAAAGCATATTTCTTTAATAATTTCCTTTCCCTCCCTCCCCCCGTCAGCCTATCACTGTGATCGGCTGTGATAGGCTTCAGCCTATCACCGCCGATCGCTTCTTTGTCCCCCAGGGGGACAGCCGTGTCACACAGCTGTCTCCAGTACAGCGCTGCCTTAGATCACAGCGCTGTACATGTATGTTAGATGGCAGTTTCGTTGTCTAACAGTCTCCGAGTAACGATCGCTGCTGGGAGACTGAAGGCGGAGTGGAGCCTTCCAAGCAGAGATGCATGCGCATCAGTGCGTGTGCTCTCCTGCTAGCCCCATAGAAGGCCGTTTACGCCAATCGGCGTGAAGCGGTTCTGGGGCTGCCGCCGCATTCACGCCAATTGGCGTGGACTGGTCAGCAAGAAGTTAAGTAAATTACCTTTTTACAAGCTCCCATATGTATCTTTACCTCCAGGCCTCTGATTATAAACTGAGACCTGCTCATTCTTTATCAGGTTTGTACTCCACCACCACCCCAACCAAATGGTAGCCCCCCCCCCCCCCCCCCTATGCAGGTCCAAGCCATAAGGTCTCAAGCCTGTGATGTTAATTACCAAGGATGACACCATTCCTTGGAATATGAACCAGTCTTTTCTTCATATAATTCTTGTATGTCCAGGACTCAATGAAGCATGTCAAGAAAAATAATAATACCACCACCTCTAAGTGTATACCGTTAAGTTCAAGAAGGTTTATTAGCAGCCACTGCCACTCTGGCATGATCATCTGAATCCCAGCACTCCTTGTAGCAATTCCAAACCTGATATTCGTAATGCCCAAGTCTATCCAGTGCCTATGCTGGCCTGATCACCTGTCACATTGGCACTCATACTTACACCGCCTCCTTGGTGACATAGATAATCCAATTACTTGTCTTGCGACCATGCCATTGTCTTTATATAATTGTAGTAGTTGTGATGTTTCCCTGGCATTGTCTTTAATCTACCAGCTGAATTTTTTATATTTTAAAATAAAAACACAAAAGGGAATGGCAAGTGCAGGGTGGGTCCACAACAGATAGAAGAACATCTTCAGCATTGTAAATGATGGTGTAAGTTAATCATTTGCACAGAGTTTAGCGTATCATTTGTTTGTCAGGAGAACTCTCCGGTCAGAATGCATCTCCAGCCCTCCAGTTCCTGAACTCAGTCTACCCGTCGGCCTCCTGCATAAAGTCACAGGGGATGTGATCGTAAAGGACAGCGATGTCACGGTATGTAAACTGCTCTGTATGGTGCAAAGTCTCACATACAGATAGGTTCAATTGCCCAATGTAACTTCTCTCTCAGATTTCCAGAAAAAAACAAAAATTCTTGCTTCGCTGCTAACAAGGCAGAGCCTGTACTGGGGGACATGAGGCCTACCTAGTGAGGGCTCCCCATCATAAGGCTAGCGTGGCATACTGGCAGTGTCAGGGTTAACATTTTCGAGGGTTGGAATTGGGACCAAAGTGGATTGCAGGAGGTGGGCAGGCATATATTTGAGGTAGGAGCCTTTTTTTCCCTCTGGGAATTTTTCCGGAAAAAGCTCCTGCAATCCTTCTCTAAGAGTTTTTTTTTTTTTTATATGGTGTTTTGTTTTTCTTCTGTGATTCGGTCATTGCAGCCGGAACTAGTGAGGAACACAAATTTTGCCTGGACGTAATTTAGTATAAAAATTTGCAATTAGGATGTAAAATCGTAATACAAAATTTCAGGAAAAAATCATACTTGATTTAGTTTGTAATTGTAAGCATTCGTAATTTCACGTAAATGTTGACGGAATTTTGTGTAATTTTGTGCCAACTTTAGTGGGTAATAGCCAAGCCCACATACATGCTATTACCACCAAAATTGCTACGTATGTTAAAGAGGAGCTGTCAGCCATACTACCTCAGAAAAAAACACATTTATAAGTAAATACTTGAAACAACATAAATGGTTACCTAAGAGTATGAACTTTTTAAATATGCATGTCAAGAGAGTATATTATTACATTTTTTTTTAAATTGTAATCTTGTAAATAGTGATGGACGCAAATTGAAAAAGTGCACCTTTATTTCTAAATAAAATATCGGCGCCATAAATTGTGATAGGGACATCATTTAAACGGTGTAATAACTGGGACAAATGGGAAAATAAAATACATGAGTTTTAATTACGTAGCATGTATTAATTTCAAACTATAATGGCCAAAATCTGAGAAATGATTTTTTTCCATTTCTTTCTTAATCCTCCTGTTAAAGAGGATTTCGAAATTAAATAATTCTTAGCAAAATGTACCACCCAAAGAAAGTCTAATTAGTGTCGGAAAAAACAAGATATAGATCAATTAATTGTGATAAGTAGTTATAAAGTTATTGGCAAATGAATGGGAGATGAAAGTTGCTCTGATGCATAAGGTGAACAACGCTGTAGGCTGAAGTGGTTAAAGAGTAAGATCAATGTGTTGGCGGCTTGCCCCGAGCTGGCGGCTACAGCTGGGGGCCGGTTCACCAGACTGCATGCCAAATTTATGTGTTTATGTCTCCGGATCTCTTCTCCTTTAAAAGACTTGCACTGTAATTGTTAAATTATGTTTTTGTTAAATAAAGAAGAAGGGCTGCTTTGGCCTTTTCTATTCCCAACATCAGCAAGCAGTCCTTGTGTTTTTCTTGATTTGTTATATGTTATGGGTGGGGGTAAGGTACAGGGAGCACTAGGCTAGGCTTTAATCAAGGAGGTTCGGGTCTAAGAGACCTCATTCTACAAAAAGCATGTTTGTATTAACAGGACAGCGACAGCAGCCCACACCTTGGATAACCCACACCAGAGTCGGGACAAGGTCCTCCAGCACCAAGGCTGAGACACCAAAGTGCGCCCCTCCATCCCTCCCACCCCAGCTGTCACACATTGATTGCTATTAAACTAAGAGGTCCCCCAACCCCTCCAACACCTTAATATTTAATTATCTGGCTTGCAGTCACTGCCATGTATCCCCTTTTCTTATTTCTCTCTGCTTCAAACACAATAGGGGAATGATAGCTGAGGCAGTTTTATGCCCCCTCCTGCACTATTTATATACAGAAACAGAATTCCTCTGACTGGCTACTGGGGATGTAAACAAGGGCTCTGATTGGTCAGAGCTAATGCAGCATTTACAGGACCACAATATTCATATACTCATATACAGGCAGATCTTCTAGAAGGAGATCACCATCCTTCTGTTGAGCTCCCTGTACCTGGGGCACAGACCTCCTCCCTCCATCTTGTAGCTGTGAAACCCCCTCATAAAATGTGGACATGAATGTTATGGGCTGTTATACATGATATATCAGTGCTAATATATAACAGACCCTGGAAGACTATAGTCAATAATTCTATATATCCTTGGACATCCCATTATTACACAAGTCAACAAGCACATCGACCTGTCTTCCCTGCAGTAACAGCTTGGTTTGTGATGCTACAGTGAGCTTCTTAAAGCAACACAGTCACTTCTACTTTTAATTGTACTTGTCACACATTTGCACTGCTGTAAACCTAGCTAAATCAACCTATAAACCCGTTAGAATCCTATCACATCAGTACCATAGTTCCAATGATATCATTACTCCATACAGAACTAAAAAGGACATTGTTGCCACAAATGCAGGTACTTTTGTGAAGAGAAGTTAAAGGGACTCTGACCTCTAAAAATAAACAAAAATGCTACTCAACTAGGGCTTTCTCCAGCCCACCGTAGGTCGGGAGGTCCCTCGGCGTCCTCCTGGCTCTTCTTCCCGCTCCTTCCGCCGCATACCACACCAGGGGGGGGGGACACCCGCGCCGGGTGTCGGGCTCCCACTTCCTGAATGGGGACGCTCTTCGTCATTACGCCGGCCGCTGCGCGTCATCACGGTGGCCGGCGTGACAGTACTGCGCATGCGTGATTTGACCACGCATGCACAGTACTGTCACGCCGGCAGCCGTGATGACGCGCAGCGGCTGGCGTAATGACAAAGAGCGTCCCCGTTCAAGAAGTGGGAGCCCGACACCCGGCCCGGGTGTCGGCGGTGCGGTATGCGGTGGAGGGACCGGGAGAGGAGCCAGGACCACGCCGGGGGACCTCCCGACCTACGGTGGGCTGCAGAAAGCCCCAGGTGAGTACCATTTTCGTTTATTTTTTAGAGCTCGGAGTCCCTTTAATATATTATCTTCCCTTAAAAAGGGGAAATATCATAATATTAACCAACACTATACTATGGTATAAAGAAACTACAGAGCAGTTTTCCAATACAATCCTATAAAACACAGTCTTAATGGGAGCAGGAAAAAATGGCGCAGGGGAAAAAATGGCGCACCGATAAATGTATCATAAAACGCTATTTACCGTTTTAATGTTAATACATTAAAACGGTAAATAGTGTTTTAAGATACATTTATCGGCGGATCGGTGCGCCGTTAGAAAAAGCAAAAGGGGCTTCACTACAGCTACAGCCTCACGTTCCCGGTAATCCTTGCTAGCGTCCAAATCCATGGCAACAGAGGAATCCGAGGCAGCCTCTGCTACGGTAGATGTTTCCCCAGTCCGCCCGGCCAATAAGGAGCACAAAGGAAGAGGGCAGAGGCACAGACGTTCCACAGACACTTGCTACTACGGACACCAGTAGTTAATTACTATTTTCTAACAAGTTCCTGCAGCTCACTTAGCACAGCGTTAAGGGTACAGACTAGGGACAACAGCTGTATCCTGATTGGTCAGGATCATCCTCTAGTTGTCAGCCACTGCCCCTTCCATTATATTGGAGTCAATTCACAAAACTTCTCTTAAATTACTTATTTTTCCTCTGATTAATAAAAATTACCTTTCAGCACATTTACAAGCAAAATAATCACTCAAAGTAGTTGTCTGATTAACTTCATTGCAATATTACTTTTCTTACTTTAATTACTTTAATTTTTTTGCTCTTTGGGAGCTTAAAAATGTAACATAGATAAGATGAAAACAGGTGAAAAAGCTTTGTGAATCAGGCCTATTGTGCTGATCATCAGTACAACTCACATAGGAGCAAACCCAATGGTGGTGGGGCTGGCTGCAGAGGTGTAACAATAGGGGAGCAGCCCCTGTGACCACTGCTGGGCCCAAAGCTGTAGGGGGCCCCCTATTACTAATCTTCCCGTCCTCTAATTCAGGGGACCACACAGCTCACAACTGTCCCTCTGTTGAGGGACAGTCCCTATTTGGGAGCCATGTCCCTCTGTTCCTCTTTCTCCCTCATTTGTCCCTCTTTCAGAACTGATGTACAGACCTGTGTAAATATTTGTATTAGTCTACTGAAAAAAAAAGTGTTTTATTGACTCTAAACTTTATTCCCATCCTTTAAATTGATATATGTCTTATTTTCAAATGTTAATATAAAGGAAAATGAACCAGGATAGAAAGGAGCAGTGTGGTTTGAATTATAATTCAACATATTTTTCTTATGAAAGCTTTATGGTATGCGTGGCTAGGGGTGTGCTGGGGGTGTGATTAGGGTGTGGCAGGGGTGTGGCTTAGGTGTCCCTCTTTCTCATCTCAAAAAAAAGTTGGGAGGCATGAGACCATCCTCCAGATCAGGTGTCTTTGTGGCTACACTTGTTATGGGTGTGAAGATCACGATAGCCACACTTGTTTTATGACCTTTGTGAGATGGGTCCCCAGGCCATGAGGGTCACCAAGCGGAGGCAAGGCAAGGGGTGTAAACATGGGGGGAGGGGTTGTAGTTATGCCAGTTACTGTGGAAGGTGGGGAACATGTGGTGAAGCAAAGCTAGATGATATCATCCCACTGCATGAATGTTGGCTGGTGTGCAAGCTCAGTTGCCAAGTCCTGTACATTGCCTGTATTGCTTTGACTCCTTTGTCATAAATCTGGAAACACTGTCCTGATCTGCGGTGTGGCATTGCATGATGATCTTATTTGTGGCTGATCCTCTCCTGGGATATCTTATCACAGGTCGGCCCCTTGACTGGATTCGTGGATAACCCTGAGCTGGTGATCTCCTCCCAGAGACTCATCCAAGAACACAGGAGTGCTTGTGGCCCCTCCAGCCACATCCTGAGGCAGGTACAGCAAATTCCTCATTCTGAGCAGCTTTCTCGTAAGCCTTTGTAGAGGCTGTTTTATATTGACTTCACATTGGACAGTATTAAAAAAGTGTCACTAGATGGCGATGTATGCATGTGGATTGGAAGTTGTTTCTATAGTTTAAGAAATTATTCCAAATATTAAAGGGGCACTCTGCTCATAAAGAGAACATTTTACATAATACGTTGAACTGTGCTAACTGGCTGAACTGTCTCGTGCTGTCTAAATCACAGGCCTGGCAGCACAGAGTTGCAGATCTTTTGACAGATGAGATGAAGTAGTAGGTAAGATGGGAGATAATGTGTGTGTACTACGCTCTTGGTGGTTCTAGGGATGAGAAGGGGCATATTTTGGAAATGTTGCTCATGCTGAAGCTGCAGGACTTAAGGATAGGTGGTGGTTGGGTGTAGAGTAGGGCTGATCGGAACAGCTGAATTCCGATTTCGTCGAAATTTCGTGTACCGCATGCGAAAACCGAGTTTCGTGTTCCGAATTTTCGTGTTCCGAGTGCATTTCTATTGAATTAAATAGTGTTAACTTCTGCGGATAATTCTAAAGCCCCCGTACATCCTATCATCACCAAATTTGGCATGTATGTTAAGCAGATGAGTAGGAACATGGTAAAAAAAAAATTGTGAAAAGAGCTTATAGTTTTTGAGCAAATCGATTTCAAAGTTTCATAGGAAAAATGTTTTTTAAACTGTGTAAAATGACACTGCTGCAGAACAGGTTACTGCATTCCGAGTTCTGTATACATATTGTATACATTTCATGAAAACAGACAGTGTGGGGTCCCCCCTCCCAAGCCTCCTTAACCCCTTGTCCCCCATGCAGGCTGGGATAGCCAGAATGCGGAGTCCCGGCCACGTGGGGCTTCGCACCCTGAGCTATACCAGCCCGCATGGTCCATGGTATGGGGGGGCTCTGGAGGAGAGGGGCGGCCAACCTCCCCCTCTCCCCCAGAGCCCTTGTCCAATCCATGGACAAGGGGCTCTTCCCCACCTCCGGTGCCCCAGGAGGAGATGGGGGCCGCTGACGTCCTGGGGGGTTCATGGTGCCATCCGGGGTTCCCCTTTAACAAGCGGACCCCGGAAGCCGCCCCCTCCCCAGGAGAAATGAGTATAGGGGTACACGGTACCCCTTACCCATTTCAGCAGAGTTAAAAAAAAAGTAATAAAAACACGACAACGAAAAAAGTCCTTTATTGTTCTAAATTAACCAGGGATACTTACCTTGGGATAATCTCACGCCAGTAACCTCAGGAGTGGTCCAACGCCAGTATCCTCTTAGGACATCTCACCACCCTCCCACACTGACGAACTCCCACCACTGAATGGTCACAGTCAGCCTCTGCATCTGTATAGCAGAGGCTGAGAACACGAAAATTTTGCCTTTAAAACAAGAAATTTCGGCAAACAGTGATGCAATCAAAATGGCCACTGGGAAATCCCCGATCGCTGGAGGCCACACTAGAGTGGCGAAACCAGTGATTTTTCACATAGATGGTGGGTCCAGGTGACCAGAGCAGGAGGTGCCCTAATCCCCTGAACCCACCCATTCATGTGAAATAACGTGTATTCTGACACTCTGAGGTGGCCTCCGGGGAACGGGGATTCCCCAGCAGCCATTTTGTTTATGACACTGTTTGCCGAATATTCTTGTTTTAGCAAACAATTTTCGTGTTTCTAGCTTATGCAATACAGATTGCAGAGGCTGTCTACAGCCATTCATCCCCGGGAGTTCTGCAGGATCGGCAGGTGCGCGGGACCTCCTAAGAGGATAGAGGGGGGCACAGCGCAGGAAGGTGGGAAAGTGGGCACAGAGCGGCGGGGAGGGGGGGGGGGGAAGCATCCCCTCCCTCACCTAGGGCCCCCCTTGCGCACTCCCCCCCACCTCCAGAATTCCAGCCAGCCAGCGGAACGGCTTACCGAGAGCGATAGCTCTGTGTGCCGCTGGTCTGGTATTCTGCACTGACACTGTCCAATCACGCTCTTGCAGTACTTCCTGTGAGAGCGTAATTGGACAATGCAATGCAGGAGACCAGACCAGCAGCGGCACACAGAGCTCTTCTCTCGGTAAGTGATTCCCGCTCGCTGCCAAGTTTCCAAGTTTAGGTAGGCAGGTATATAGGTGTCCCCAGTATAGATATACCCAGGTATATAGGTGTCCCCAGTTTAGGTAGGCAGGTCACCAGTTAGTGGGGGCCCCCATGCTGGAAGGGGGGGCAGTGAGCACAGAGTGGCGGGGAGGAGTGGAAGCCTTCCCCCCTCCCTCACCTAGGGTCCCCCTTCCGTGCCCCCCCTCCAAAATTGCAGCCAGCAGCGGCAGCGAGCGGGAATCACTTAGCGAGAGAAGAGCTCTGTGTGCCGCTGCTGGTCTGGTCTCCTGCATTGCATTGTCCAATTACGCTCTCACAGGAAGTACTGCGAGAGCGTGATTGGACAGTGTCAGTGCAGAATACCAGACCAGCGGCACACAGAGCTATCGCTCTCGGTGTTTGCTAAAACAAGAATTTTCGGCAAACAGTGTCATAAACAAAATGGCTGCTGGGGAATCCCCGTTCCCCGGAGGCCACCTCAAAGTGTCAGAATACGCGTTATTTCACATGAATGGGTGGGTCCAGGGGATTAGGGCACCTCCTGCTCTGGCCACCTGGACCCACCATCTATGTGAAAAATCACTGGTTTCGCCACTCTAGTGTGGC
Organism: Hyperolius riggenbachi; assembly: GCF_040937935.1. Taxonomy (NCBI): domain Eukaryota; kingdom Metazoa; phylum Chordata; class Amphibia; order Anura; family Hyperoliidae; genus Hyperolius; species Hyperolius riggenbachi. The sequence goes on from NC_090654.1 coordinate 79,063,830, forward strand.
CTCCAGCGATCGGGGATTTCCCAGTGGCCATTTTGATTGCATCACTGTTTGCCGAAATTTCTTGTTTTAAAGGCAAAATTTTCGTGTTCTCAGCCTCTGCTATACAGATGCAGAGGCTGATTGTGACCATTCAGTGGTGGGAGTTCGTCAGTGTGGGAGGGTGGTGAGATGTCCTAAGAGGATACTGGCGTGGGACCACTCCTGAGGTTACTGGCGTGAGATTATCCCAAGGTAAGTATCCCTGGTTAATTTAGAACAATAAAGGACTTTTTTTGTTGTCGTGTTTTTATTACTTTTTTTAACTCTGCTGAGATGGGTAAGGGGTACCGTGTACCCCTATACTCATTTCTCCTGGGGAGGGGGCGGCTTCCGGGGTCCGCTTGTTAAAGGGGAAAATACACACACAAATTTGGAGAGGATATAGTTCCACAGATGCTATCAGTGATATATGAAATAAAGATATATAAAAAATCTATAAAAATATAAATTTTATTGAGATTCCATCTATACATCATGTAATGATTAAAAAAACCCATGAGATGGCCATCTCCTCACATGGACCCCAAGCACACCTCTCACACACATCACTAGCCAGGTAATGATATGAGCTCATTAAGATGTTAAAGGGGAACCCCGGATGGCACCATGAACCCCCCAGGACGTCGGCGGCCCCCACCTCCTCCTTGGGCACCGGAGGTGGGGAAGAGCCCCTTGTCCATAGATTGGACAAGGGCTCTGGGGGAGAGGGGGAGGTTGGCCGCCCCTCTCCTCCAGAGCCCCCCCATACCATGGACCATGCGGGCTGGTATAGCTCAGAGTGCGAAGCCCCACGTGGCCGGGACTCCGCATTCTGGCTATCCCAGCCTTCATGGGGGACAAGGGGTTAAGGAGGCTTGGGAGGGGGGACCCCACGCTGTCTGTTTTCATGAAATGTATACAATATGTATACAGAACTCAGAATGCAGTAACCAGGCTGTTCTGCAGCAGTGTCATTTTACACAGTTTAAAAAACATTTTTCCTATGAAACTTTAAAATCGATTTTTTTCAAAAACTATAAGGTCTTTTCACAATTTTTTTTTACCATGTTCCTACTCATCTGCTTAACATACATGCCAAATTTGGTGATGATAGCATGTAACGGGGCTTTACAATTAACCATGGAATTTAGCACTATTGACTTCAATGTAAACGCGAATTCGGTACTCGGAATTGCCGAATTTTCGGGTTTCGAGAGCTTACTCGTAACTGCCAAATTCCGATGGCAAACTCGAAATTCGGAATCCGAAAGCTCAGCCCTAGTGTAGAGGACTGCACCCTAAAAGGAAATAAACACAGAGACAACAGGAGCCCAAATGGTGCAGTACGTCACGAGAGTTCAGAAAGGGATGGGTGGTGGTTGGATGATACTCACAAGGGTGGGTTGCAGAAGGGCAACTGACCACAGCAGGCAGGTGGAGATGTATAACCTCAACTCCACTTGGGTATCTAGGTCAACTGGAAACAGTCGCTTTCTTGTAAAAAGTACACACACTCTGTTGACCTAAAAGGTAGTGGCACTCCCGAATGAGGTCAGATGTGGGTGGTACCCCTCCCAAAGGGGATGTTTTTTGGCACAATACAAGGGGGAAGAGGTGCCCAGTGGAAATAAAATACGTTAAACACAAATAAAACTGAAAAATGTGAGGTGTCTTACCTCAATGAAGACCAATTCGTATATAAGAGTTCAATGGGAATTTGTTATAAAGCACAGGCAACGCGTTTCGTGGGACTCTGCCCAGTTCCTCAGGCCAAATGACAGTGCCAATAGGTCCTGTTAGCCGCATACAGAGTGCTTCTGTCTTGAAGACTTGAAGATGTTCTGGTCGCGGGGGGCAATGACGAGTACAAAGTAAGGTCTCCTACATACCTGAGGAGTGGAGAATTTTTTTTTAATTATTTACAGTTTGAGATGTCAGGGGGAAATGAGAGATGGAAGATAATTAGATTCGTTTTTCCAAGTTTGGTTTCAGGTACCTGTCCGTTATGCACATCGATGTGCCTGACAGTCACCATGAAACTTTGTTCAAGACAGAAAGGGAAAGAGTCAGGGGAAAATTAGTTGAACTTACCCAGGGCTTCTAATGGTCCCTTACAGACATCCTGTGCCCGCGCAGTCACTTACCGATGCTCTGGACCGCCTCCGGTTAACTTCTGGAATTTCAGACCACTGCGCCTGCGTTGCCGTGTCCTCGCTCACGCTGATGTCACCAGGAGCATACTGCGCAGGCCTAGTATGGTCTGTGAGGGACCATTAGAAGCCCCGGGTAAGATCAACTCATTTTCCCCCGACCCCCCCTACAGTATTCCTTTAAGAACAAGAAATTGGATAAATAGGAAGAGCAGTGCCACCATAATGATAGAGTACAGTGTCTGAAATGCGAGAGGGTGTCTGACAGTGGCAAAAACAAAAGAAGTATCCAGGAGAAGAAGGAGCTCTGTAAAGGTACAACTGGGAACCATTTCAGTGAAATGTGTGGGGCGACTACCAGATAGGGATGATCAGAGATGCAAATACTTCAAACTTTAAGCAAATGTATGTAATTTTTATTCAAATATATGCAGCACGAAATTGGACCAATTAAATCTGACCCAGGTTTAAACTGATTGGTCCAATTTCATGCTGCATATACTGTATATGCATAAAAATGTACATAACTTTGCATAAACTCTGAAGTATTTGCATCTTTTTAATCATTCCTACTACAAGATTTAAGTTGGAGTTTAGATGTTCTGTTATTCTTTTGCTAGCTATGCTAAATTGAAGGAATATAAAGATAGAGCAATGGACTGGTAGGTAGAGAGCAGGGAGGGGTTGAGGCAGGGGCGTAACTAGGCCCCACCGGGCCCACGTGCAGAAATTCTGAGCGGACCCCCCCCCCCCCTCGGGGCCCGCTCGGGGCCGTTTTGGGGGGGCTGGAGGGGTCCCAGCATGAGGGGAAAGCCATGGCCACACTCGGTGGGGAGGGGGAACGTTCCCCCCCCCCTCACCTCGGGGCTCTCCCCTCTGCGCTCCCCTCCAGCTTAAGTTACTGTCTGGGTAGCGGCGGGCAGTGTTTGGGCAGCAGCAGCTACATACCTTCTGTGCGCTCCAGCGTGCGTTCCTCTCTCCAGCCTCTGACGCGACTTCCTGTATAAACAGGGGAGAGCCCCGAGGTTAGGGAGGGGGGAACGTCACCCCTCCCCGCAGAATGTGGCCATGGCTTTCCCCTCATGTTGCGACCCCTCCAGCCCCCCCAAAATGGAACAGAGCGGGCCCCAGGAGGGAGCAAGGGCCAGCAGGCCCTATTGTTACGCCAGTGGGTTGAGGTATTTTTTTTCTGTATTGGAAGGGCAATTGGATGTTTTAAAATGAACCTGAGGTGAGAGGGATATGGAGGCTGCCATATTTATTTTCTTGTAAACTATACTAGTTGCCTGGCTGTCCTGCTGATCTTTCATCCATCAGAAGTGTCTTAAGTCACCACTCTTAAACAAGAATGCAGCTAATCCAGTCAGACGTCCGTCAGAAACATCTGATCTGCATGCTTGTTCATGGACTATGGCTAGAAGTATAAGTGGCAGAGGATCATCAGGACAGCCGGGCAATCTGCATTGTTTAAAAGTAAATTAATATGGCAGCCTCCATATCCCGTTTCTCCCCAGGTTACCTTTAAAACTTGGGTTAAAATCGCACTGGAGAGGAAAAGGTTGAAACAGTTCAGCCATTGCAGGGTTCAGGGTCACAGTGGAGTAGTGGACATGGAGCAAGTCAGAGTGGACAGGAGGTGGAGAGAGATGATGAGAGAAGAGAGAAAACATAATCTACACTAAGCAGGCTGAAGAAGGTTAGGGATAAATTACAGGTAGATGGGGGCAGTATGAGAGTAGAACTTAGAGCTAAGATATCACATCTAATTGAGCTGTTGATTTTTTCTTTGAAGTAGCTGGCCGTGTCTTTGGTGGAGAAGGTGGCAGAAGGGGCAGGGGGTGTACGGAGGAAAGAGTCAAATGTGCCAAGCAGACAGCGTGGGTAACGATGGATGATATGAGTGCAGAGAAGTACTTTTGCTTGGCAACAATAAGTGCTGCATTGAACTGATGTAGTTTAGTGTTGCAATCAACGAAAAGTCAATTGAGGCCAGATTTTCTCCATTTGTTTTCAGTGCACAAGCAGCTTTCTACAAATATCCTCTGAGAATCAGTGATAGAGTATGGCTATACTGGGAGGCAGCAAGGTCGGGAGAGGGGAGATCATGGAGTATGGGAATGAGTGAGGCATGGACAGGGGATCTGAAATTGACATGGTAAAGCCGAAGCAGGTGATATTGGTGGCAGCATCTGCCTGGTAATAAAATGGGCGTTGCATATATTGCAATAGTAATTGCGGCTATGCTGGAACCTACCAGGTAATTTGCGTGCCGGAGTTGCCGAACTGCAGCTCTAAGTGCAAAATTGTGGCTTGTCAAAAAGTAATTTGGGCCGTGGACATCAGAGACAGTAGGGGGTCTTGGGCACCGGAGGGCAGTAAATTTTGACTATAGTCGGCGCCGGTCAGATATTGGCAGATTTCACACCAGGAGGGGGGAGTGTGTGTGTCAGTTAGAGTAAGCCAGCCACAGGTAGAGGTAGGCTACGTATGAGGATAGGGTTAGGTTTACTATCAATTGGCAATGGATTTTGCATTCAGGAAAAGGGGGGGGGGGGGGGGAGGGAGGGTTAGGTTAGGCATAGTTGGAGGGAGAACAGTTATGTTACTAAAATATCTGAAAAAAATTACCAATATTTTACTGTTGGAATTAGCCGCTTACTATAGTGGAATATTAGTAATTCATTTCTCGCCCTTTCCGCAAATAGTTGCAGCTCCTGCATCCTGTATTGCAGCAGCTGCCTGTCTTCAAATGGGAGAGAGAAGGGTAGGCAGGAAGTGAGGTCACTTGGGGAAAGGGGGTGTGGCAAATATGACAGTTAATCAGCAGCATCCACCTAGGTGCCAGAGGGGGAGGACAGATTTAGGCAAGTATTTTTTCCCCCCAAGCTTTGATATATTTTACCTATAAGCATACCAACAAAAGCAACGAAGCAGGATCATTACAGGTACTCTTTAAAGTAATTCATAGATGTGTTTATTTTCCCGTTCCTAATTATGCAGTATGTAGAACCATTAACTTCTGTCCCTATTGCCAGAGGAGCTCACGATTTATTGAACTGTGAGCTTGTAAAACAAATACATATTAACATTTTCCATTTGATTGTGACTCATGTTTATAAAAACGGGATCTCTACTTTGCTTTTATAGCACTTGTGCTTAGTGGTTTGTAGCGGGGATGCTTCTCCGAGGCTTTCAATGGCTTCATTGTAATCAGGGCGTTAATTGAGCAGAGACTGCGATTCGCTTATTGGATTAGCGTTACCTGAACTGCCATTGTTTACGCTGGAAAGAAAACACAAATTAAATCTCTGCATTAGGCCTGCAAATTGCTTTCAATTGAAGAAATTAGTGCTGTTCAGACAAGTCCGAATGTGCTCACCTCCAGTGCGCACCTCATAATTCTCGGGAAATGAGTGAGGGGAGCGTGTGTAATGTTTCACAGCACAATCATCGTGTTCAGACAATAGGTGCTATTTATGGCTGCTCACGGCAGATACGCCATGAATGTTTAATGACCTGACAACTGCAAAAGACTCGTATAAGGAGGTGCAAAATACTAACTCAGAAATGTAATTACCACCTTTGTAACAAATATTATTACTGCCACAGCTAGCAGGGGCCATTCACAACCCTGATCTAGGGAAAGAGTATTTGGATTCCCTGCAATTAATTGGAGCAAACTTTGAGGCCGGTTTCACACTGCCAACCAGCGTTAGAGATGTTCTGCGGTGCGATTATCAAATCTCACCCCAACACTAAAAACGGCCATTGCAGATTACCCCTGCTATTTGCAGTAATTTCCCTTCTGGCTGCAAGCTAGCCTGTAGACCATACATGACAAACTCCAGCCCGCGGGTCAAATTTGTCCCTCAGAGCCATTAAATTTGGCCCTCAAGTGGTTTCCCCACTTTGCATTATGTTTGGTCCACTCTAGACAACCAAGGAAGCTATATTGGAGGTGAAGCCCTAGAACACCAGGGAAGCCATCTGGGGAGGTAGGGGTAAAGCTCTAAACACTAGGGAACTGTATAGGGGAGGGTGAGGTTCTCTAGACACCAGGGAACTGTATAGGGGAGGGAGGACCACTAGACACCAGAGAATTTTATAAGGGAGGAAGGTGGCCAGTGTACAATTTCAGCCCATGACTAGGTCCCAGTGTACAATTTCAGCCCATGACTAAGTCCCAGTGTACAATTTCAGCCCATGACTAGGTCCCAGTGTACAATTTCGGCCCATGACTAGGTCCCAGTGTACAATTTCGGCCCATGACTAGGTCCCAGTGTACAATTTTGGCCCATGACTAGGTCCCAGTGTATAATTTCGGCCCACTTTGTATCTAAGTTTCACACCCCTGCTCTAGACTCTCTAGCGCTCACTCCCGGTGGCTGAAATCGGAAGTGCACGGAAGTGTATTATCAAAATATGCTTCTGTAAATGCGTGACACAAATGCGAGACACCAGGGAACTGTATAGGAGGGGGGGGGGGGCACTAGATTCCAGGGAACTGTATAGGGGAGGAAGGAGGGCCACTAGACACCAGGGAACTGTATAGGGGAGGGAGGAGGGCCACTAGACTCCAAGTAACTGTATAGGAGGGGGTGGCACTAGACTCCAGGTAACTGTATAGAAGAAGGAGGGGGCCACTAGACACCATGGAACTGTGTAGAGGAGGCATTTGACACCAGGGAATTGTATAGGGGAGGGAGAGGGGCCATTAGACACCAGGGAACTTTATGAGGGAGAGAGATGGGCACTAGACACTGAGGTTGGCCCGCAATTTATTCCCAGTGTTCAATTTCGGCTCACTTTGTATTTGAGCTTGACACCCCTGATCAAAATGATCTCACTATGCTACACTCCTTATCATGTCTGTGCAGATCATTATCAGCACTGCAGCAAACACTGCATAGAAGTACTGGTTAGTGATGAAACAGTGAAGCAACATGACAGCATCTCACATATTATTTTCTTCGGCCGGCTATCAGTGCTACTGCCAAACCCCAATGATAAAATCACCGTAATTATCCAATTTCCTCAATGCACCAAGCGTAGATCCGACACAATGTGTTCAACGATAAATAGAAATGAATAAAACCTAACATTTGTTCCTCCACCTTCCCCTCTGTGTAAGCCATCTCCATTCCCATCCCAACCATAAGCATGCAGAGGGAATTATGGGAAAGCTCTCCTCAGTGATATAAAAGTTTAACTACCTAACGACCGCCCCACGCCACCGGGTGTGGCCAAGGCGGTAGCCCTAGGACTGCCTGACGCCAATTGGCGTCAGGTCCTGGGGCCGGCTACTGCAGGAGATCATGCGCAGGCTGCACGCGCATCTCCTGCTTGGGGGGCGGGGCTTCAGTCTCCGAGCGGCGATCGCCACTCAGGACACTGTTAGACGGCAAAACAGCCGTCTTTACAGTTTGTACAACGGGGGGGGGGGGGGGGGGGGGGTGAAGGGGGAACGATCAGACCCCACCAACAGAGAGCTCTGTTGGTGGGGAGAAAAGGGGGGGGGGGTGGAATCACTTTTGTGCTGAGTTGTACGGCCCTGCAGCTTGGTCTTAACCACTTCCCGACCGCCTAACGCACAGAGGCGGCCGGGAAGTGGACCCCACAAGGACCAGCTCATGCCCAAAGGCGGCGGTCCTTGTAGGGGCATGGGCGGAGCGATCGCGTCATCCGTGACGCGATCCTCCGCCTCCGCCTGACGCCGCTCACCCGCCGCAACATCCCGCCGGCCATACGGAAGCGCCGGCGGGATGTTAACATAACGATCGCCGCATACAAAGTGTATAATACACTTTGTAATGTTTACAAAGTGTATTATACAGGCTGCCTCCTGCCCTGGTGGTCCCAGTGTCCGAGGCCACCCTAGTCTGCACCAAACACACTGATTTCCCCCCCCCGCCCCCTGATCACCCACAGTACCCCTCAGACCCCTCCCCCTGCCCACCCCCAGACCCATGTTTACACCCAATCACCCCCCTAATCACCCATCAATCACTCCCTGTCACTATCTGTCAACGCTATTTTTTTTTATCCCCCCCTGCCCCCTCCTGATCACCCCCCCCACCCCTCAGATTCTCCCCAGACCCCCCTCCCCCATGTACTGTATGCATCTATCCCCCCTGATCACCTGTCAATCACCTGTCAATCACCTGTCAATCACCTGTCAGTCACCTGTCAATCACCCGTCAATCACCCCCTGTCACTGCCACCCATCAATCAGCCCCTAACCTGCCCCTTGCGGGCAATCTGATCACCCACCCACACCAATAGATCGCCCGCAGATCCGACATCAGATCACCACCCAAGCGCAGTGTTTACATCTATTCTCTCCTCTAAACACCCACTAATTACCCATCAATCACCCATCAATCACCCCCTATCACCACCTGTCACTGTTACCCATCAGATCAGACCCTAATCTGCCCCTTGCGGGCACCCAATCACCCGCCTACACGCTCAGATTGCCCTCAGACTCCCCCTTATCAATTCGCCAGGGCATTATTTACATCTGTCCTTCCCTGTAATAACCCACTGATCACCTGTCAATCACCTGTCAATCGCCCATCAATCACCCCCTGTCACTGCCACCCATCAATCACCCCCTGTCACTGTCAATCAGCCCCTAACCTGCCCCTTGCGGGCAATCTGATCACCCACCCACACCAATAGATCGCCCACAGATCCGACATCAGATCACCTCCCAAGTGCAGTGTTTGCATCTGTTCTCTCCTCCAAACACCCACTAATTACCCATCAATCACCCCCTGTCACTGCTACCCATCAGATTAGACCCCTATCTGCCCCTAGGGCACTCAATCACCCACCCATACCCTCAGAACGCCCTCAGACCCCAGCCCTGATCACCTCGCCAGTGCATTGCTTGCATCTATTCCCCCTCTAATCACACCTTGAGATACCCATCAATCACCTTCTGTCACCCCCTAGCACACCTACCCATCAGATCAGGCCCTAATTTGCCCCGTGTGGGCTCCTGATCACTCGGCCAAACCCTCAGATTCCCCTTAGACCCCCTTCCGATCACCTCCCCAGTGCATTCATTGCATCTATTTTTCCCTCTAACCACCCCCTGAGACACCCATCAATCACCTCCTGTCACCCCCTAGCACTCCTATTCATCAGATCAGGCCCAATACAACCTGTCATCTAAAAGGCCACCCTGCTTATGACCGGTTCCACAAAATTCGCCCCCTCATAGACCACCTGTCATCAAAATTTGCAGATGCTTATACCCCTGAACAGTCATTTTGAGACATTTGGTTTCCAGACTACTCACGGTTTTGGGCCCGTAAAATGACAGGGCGGTATAGGAACCCCACAAGTGACCCCATTTTAGAAAAAAAGACACCCCAAGGTATTCTGTTAGGTGTATGACGAGTTCATAGAAGATTTTATTTTTTGTCAAACGTTAGCGGAAATTGATTTTTTTTTTCCACAAAGTGTAATTTTTCACTAATTTGTGACAAAAAATAAAATCTTCTATGAACTCACCATACTCCTAACAGAATACCTTGGGGTGTCTTCTTTCTAAAATGGGGTCACTTGTGGGGTTCCTATACTGCGCTGGCATTTTAGGGGCCCTAAACCGTGAGGAGTAGTCTACAAAACAAATGCCTCAAAATGACCTGTGAATAGGACGTTGGGCCCCTTAGCGCACCTAGGCTGCAAAAAAGTGTCACACATGTGGTATCGTCGTACTCAGGAGAAGTAGTATAATGTGTTTTGGGGTGTATTTTTACACATAACCATGCTGGGTGGGAGAAATCTCTCTGTAAATGGACAATTGTGTGTAAAAAAAATCAAAAGATTGTCATTTACAGAGATATTTCTCCCACCCAGCATGGGTATGTGTAAAAATACACCACAAAACACATCATACTACTTCTCCCGAGTACGGCGGTACCACATGTGTGGCACTTTTTTACACCCTAAGTGCGCTAAGGGGCCCAAAGTCCAATGAGTACCTTTAGGATTTTACAGGTCATTTTGCAACATTGTTGGTTTCAAGACTACTCCTCACGGTTTAGGGCCCCTAAAATGCCAGGGCAGTATAGGAACCCCACAAATGACCCCATTCTAGAAAGAAGACACCCAAAGGTATTCCGTTAGGAGTATGGTGAGTTCATAGAAGATTTTATTTTTTGTCACAAGTTAGCGGAAAATTACACTTTGTGAAAAAAAAAACAATTAAAATCAATTTCCGCTAACTTGTGACAAAAATAAAATCTTCTATGAACTCACCATACTCCTAACGGAATACCTTGGGGTGTCTTCTTTCTAAAATGGGGTAATTAGTGGAGTTCCTATACTGCCCTGGCATTTTAGGGGCCCTAAACCGTGAAGAGTAGTCTTGAAACAAAAATGACCTGTGAAATCCTAAAGGTACTCATTGGACTTTGGGCCCCTTAGCGCAGTTAGGGTGCAAAAAAGTGCCACACATGTGGTATTGCCGTACTCGGGAGAAGTAGTACAATGTGTTTTGGGGTGTATTTTTACACATACCCATGCTGGATGGGAGAAATACCTCTGTAAATGACAATCTTTGGATTTTTTTTACACACAATTGTCCATTTACAGAGTTATTTCTCCCACCCAGCATGGGTATGTGTAAAAATACACCCCAAAACACATTGTACTACTTCTCCCGAGTACGGCGATACCACATATGTGGCACTTTTTTGCACCTTAACTGCGCTAAGGGGCCCAAAGTCCAATGAGTACCTTTAGGATTTCACAGGTCATTTTGAGAAATTTTGTTTCAAGACTACTCCTCATGGTTTAGGGCCCCTAAAATGCCAGGGCAGTATAGGAACCCCACAAATGACCCCATTTTAGAAAGAAGACACCCTAAGGTATTCCGTTAGTAGTACGGTGAGTTCATAGAAGATTTTATTTTTTGTCACAAGTTAGCAGAAATTGATTTTTATAGGTTTTTTTCACAAAACGTCATTTTCCGCTAACTTGTGACAAAAAATAAAATCTTCTATGAACTCACCGCACTTCTAACGGAATACCTTGGGGTGTCTTCTTTCTAAAATGGGGTCATTTGTGGGGTTCCTATACTGTCCTGGCATTTTAGGGGCCCTAAACCGTGAGGAGTAGTCTTGAAACGAAATTTCTCAAAATGACCTGTGAAATCCTAAAGGTTCTCATTGGACTTTGGGCCCCTTAGCGCAGTTAGGGTGCAAAAAAGTGCCACACATGTGGTATTGCCGTACTCGGGAGAAGTAGTATAATGTGTTTTGGGGTGTATTTTTACACATACCCATGCTGAGTGGGAGAAATCTCTCTGTAAATGGACAATTGTGTGTAAAAAAAATAAAAAAATTGTCATTTACAGAGATATTTCTCCCACCCAGCATCGGTATGTGTAAAAATACACCCCAAAACACATTATACTACTTATCCCGAGTACGGCAATACCACATGTGTGGCACTTTTTTGCAGCCTAACTGCGCTAAGGGGCCCAAAGTCCAATGAGCACCTTTAGGCTTTACAGGGGTGCTTACAAATTAGCACCCCCAAAATGCGAGGACAGTAAACACACCCCACAAATGACCCCATTTTAGAAAGTAGACAGTTCAAGGTATTCAGAGAGGGGCATGATGAGTCCGTGGCAGATTTCATTTTTTTTTTGTCGCAAGTTAGAAGAAATGGAAACTTTTTTTTTTTGTCACAAAGTGTCATTTTCCGCTTACTTGTGACAAAAAATAATATCTTCTATGAACTCACTATGCCTCTCAGTGAATACTTTGGGATGTCTTCTTTCCAAAATGGGGTCATTTGGGGGGTATTTATACTATCCTGGAATTCTAGCCCCTCATGAAACATGACAGGTGGTCAGAAAAGTCATAGATGCTTGAAAATGGGAAAATTCACTTTTTGCACCATAGTTTGTAAACGCTATAACTTTTACCCAAACCAATAAATATACACTGAATGGGGTTTTTTTTAAATCAAAAACATGTTTGTCCACATTTTTCGCGCTGCATGTATACAGAAATTTTACTTTATTTGAAAAATGTCAGCACAGAAAGTTAAAAAAATCATTTTTTGCCAAAATTCATGTCTTTTTTTGATGAATATAATAAAAAGTAAAAATCGCAGGAGCAATCAAATAGCACCAAAAGAAAGCTTTATTAGTGACAAGAAAAGGAGCCAAAATTCATTTAGGTGGTAGGTTGTATGAGCGAGCAATAAACCGTGAAAGCTGCAGTGGTCTGAATGGAAAAAAAGTGGCCGGTCCTTAAGGGGGGTAAAGCCCTAGGTCCTCAAGTGGTTAAAGCTGCAGTGGCCAATTTCAGCAAAAAGGGCCTGGTCTTTAGGGGGGCTTAACACTGCGGTCCTCAAGTGTTTAACTAAAACTTTTTTTTTTGTTAAAAAAAACAGATATAATATACTCACATCAGTGTTAACATGTAAAAAGAGCCAATGTAATATACAGTACATGAACATATACAGGGCGAAACAGCTCAGGTCTTGAGACTGAGCAACTTCATTAATTTATGTATACAAGCGCTGTAACTAACATTGGGTCCTATTAAGGTTAGGGTGAGCTTTATATAAACTTGTATACCACGGAGTTGAGTTACTCCATTATTCCCTCTGCATGCTCACAAAAAAAAACACGATTTATAAAATTGTACTACATGGTTGTTGCCACAAGATGGTGCAAGAGAACCAATAAAGAATTGTAGATGTTGTGACTGCCAGAAAATGACTATTATTATTACTATTGTTGTTGCGCATTTACATGGCGTTAATACATTTACTGCAGTGCTTTACAGAAAACATCAAAAAATTCATGTCGGCATCTGTCTTTCGGTGGGGCCTGCACCACAATGCTTTTCTCACAGTCTCGGGACAATGTGGGAAAAGCCACTTAAACCTAATAGCAGAGCAGGATCATCCACCAGGCAACCTAGGCAGGTGCTTAGGGCCTTTTGGGTCTCAAGGGGCCCACCTGCCACGCCTTTTTTTTACCTCTCTTTACTTCAGCTTACAAAAATTTCTAATACCTTGCTTAGGGCCCCATTACATCTTAAACCATCCCTGCCTACCCACATATTATTTGGTCACGGAAGCAAGCCACCCCCCCTCCACATCCCTAGAAATCCAACAAACCAGGGAAGGACATGCATATTGGTTTGAGTGTAAACATGGAAGTCTAGTGCTGAAAGGTGACAGTTCTGATCACCGTTCTGCGGATAAAATATGATATAGGCCCGCATTGCTCATTGTGAATTTTTTTGGGATCACTTGACACTAGGCTTATTATGTGGAAAGTTTTATCTGTAATGACTTAGTACAGCTCAGCCATTCAGCACAGCCAGACTCGGTATACACTTCACCAGAGGCGTAGCTAGGGTTTTCAGCACCCGGGGACAAAGACCGGTTTAGTGCCCCCTTCCCCGTGGTAGGCCTGTGGTGCTTGTAATGCCCTCCTTTGACTGCCTCTGCCCTCCAGATGGTCTAGCCAAGTCCTTGGACCCAGAACTAATGCCGTGTGCGCAGTTGCATTCGTTTACATGGGTAGATAGCGCTGTCCACACTCTCAGGGGCTCTCCCTGGCCCTGCCACACATTCTCCTCAGCTCAATTTCTCCGGTGGGGGGGGGGGGGGGGGGGGGCTTCTTTCAGGCAGGTTTCTCCTAGTCCCAGCCAGGCACGCTCTTCTCCACTGCTGTATCTAGTTTTTCTGGTGGAGCTGGGTGAAAGAGACCGCAGGCAGGGCCGGCGCTACCATAGAGGCAAAGGAGGCAGCTGTCCCAGGGCCCCAGATCTTGTAGGGGCCCCCAGTGGCTACAAGAGGAAAAAAAATTTCAAATCGGCCTTATAGTTTTTGAGAAAATCGATTTTAAAGTTTCAAAGGAAAAAAAATACACATTTAAAAACCTGCCGACTTTAATGGTTAATAGCAAATCCACCTTAAATTCTAGAAACCCTAAATTTGCAGGATATGTTAAGGTGATCATTAGGAATAAGAGGAAAAAGACCTTATAGTCTTTGAGAAAATCGATTTTAAAGTTTTGAAGGAAAAGTATACTTTTAAATGCGGTAAATGTCACTTTTAGTAGCAAACCTAACGGTAGTGTAATTTTACATGCATCAAATGAAAGCGCAATAAATTTCCTGACGGGGTTTCCAGGGGGCCATACGCAGCCGCAGCGCTTTGGCCGGGGATCGCTATACAGCCGCAATTTGGCTGTATGAAGATAGCTGGCATTTTTTCCTATTTTCCCAATTTTTTTTATGTTTACAGTGTGAGAATTTTTTTTTTTTAATTATGTGGGGTCCCTACTCCTGAAACTTTTTAACCCCTTGTCCCCCATGCAGGCTGGGGTAGCCAGAATGTGGCGCTCCGACCGATTGGAGCTTCACACCCTGACTATACCAGCTTCAAAAAAGTCTCCTAATGCCGATTTTTGTTCCGGGGTATATGTTGGGGGGGCCCCCAGGTTTATTTTGCCCTGGGGCCCCATTGTTGCTTAAACCGGCCCTGACCGCAGGATAATTGTTTATTCTGTGCATCATGGTAGAGAGGCTGCCAGCGCCTGACTCGTTTGAGGCTACATCACTGGCTGCATCCTCATACACAGTGGTCTTGGTGATACATCCTCTTTGTGCCCAATAATGATCCACTTTCCCGAGCGATGAATCAGCTGATCCGAAAAATGCAATCAGTTGGAAACAATCATTTGGGCCTGCTCAGCGGATCGTTCAGAAACAGCCTTATCAGTCTGCCGACATCGCGTACACACGTGCTACTGTCAGCAGAACGTCCGCTCAGTGGGAGGGTCTGGCGGACCCGTCGTTTGCGGAAGTATGGCGTGTGTACGCGTGGTGAAGCGGTTAAAAGGACATAAATATGTGTATTTATCCTGTCTTTCTTCACACAGCACCAGACGGTGGAGCTGATCCCAGTGGCACACGCCCAATATGAATACAGAGGGAGGAGCCTATCATCACATGTCTACGGTCGGGAGCTCAGGGTCCACACCCAGCGTCACCCTCCCAGCCTGACCTGCGGCTGCACAATCATGTGACATTGTTAACCCCCTAAAAAACGATTTGTCACCCTTGGTAACGCTACCATAAAATACAAGCTTGCTAATATTATTGTCCATTTATCAAGACCACCAGGAACATTGAACACGGGCGAATGGATGGCTAATATATATTGTTTTGTTATTTGCATTGCTAGCCTGAGTGCAAGTGTCTTAATTCTATGCAACATGCTAATGGAAATGGAAAAGCCTACTTATCAAAGCAATATGCTTCATCAACCTCTAGCTAAATAATGCAGTTATAATCCATTAAACATTTTACAAACCTAAAGAGCTTTGAGAATTCCCTGGCTGCCTATTGTTTTACCACTTCACCAATGACAGCAGCCTGTACATTTATACCACTGGACAGAAGCACTCCTGTAGGTCTAGTTGCTGCTCTGACAGCTTACCTTCACTCTTCTTACTGTCTGAACATTCCCTAAGGTTATGTGTGACAGGGTCATGCCCGCTCCACCCATGATGCCATGTGAGGCGACTTCCTCAGGCGGCAGAATTCTGGGGACAGCACCAAGCAGAAACAGGAAGTGAAGACAGTGCCTGGCAACCTATATTAGGGGCAACTGTACTTGGCTAACCTATTATACTGGGGGCAACTGTACCTAGCTACTAATACTGGGCACCTATACCAGGCTACCTACCTATACTGAAGGTGTTTTTTGGGGGGCTCACAGCAGCTCTAACGTGCGGTGCAAATTGTCGGGTGCTGTGCGATCATTCCAATTGGGGGGGAGGGGCGCATCCTCACAAGTTTGCCTCAAGCAGCAAAAAGTCTAGAACTGGCCCTGGACAGGGTTACTCACAACTCCCCACAGCGAAACAGAGATAGAGATGGGTGTCCCTTTCTCAAGAAAGAAAAAATATAGGTACAGTAAGTAGGTAAAGGTGCACCTCCCCAGTATAGTTAGCCAAGGTGTCCCTCCAGTATAGGTAGCCCACCCACAGTATAAGTAGCTAAGGTGTCCTCCCAGCATAGATAGTCAACCCCAGAAATGGTAGCCAAAGGTGCCCCCATTCTGTATGCAGAGCCTTAGATAGCTGTGTAGATAGCAACGGGATGCCAATCAGTTCATTCACTTGTGAGGGAGACCAATTATAATTGCTAGTTTTCTGAAGATGTTTGTCTCCTGTACTCTCGAGTGGTGAACAGACACACATAGGTGTCCACAGAAGAGCCTGCTTGAGTGCCAGGGGCCTGAGTCACTACAATGCTAGAGCAGATTTGCTAGTTAGACCGTTCGGCAGTATTGCGAGAGAGATGAGGAAGATGGAAACGAGCCCCCAGTTCCTGCCTCATTCATGTAGGGAGATGATTTCTTCAGAAAACCAGCAGTTATCTTTGAAGTGCCCCTTGAATGAATAAGCTGATAGCATCCCACCACTCAACACACAAGTGACCGAATGCCCATGCCTAGGTCAGATAGGCCTTTAATGTGGGAAAGAAAGCAGTTAGGTTTCTGTATTAAAGCCCCATCTACACCATACAATATTTTGTCTGATTCGATTCATTGATTCGATTGGATTTGGACATGTTGGATTGAATCGAAGCGAATCAATAAATCGAATCGGACAAAAAAATTGTATGGTGTAGATGGGGCTTTAGGTGTTAATGTTGAAGTGGACCTGAACTCAGAACTACCTCTCTGCGCTAAAAGATATGCAACAGCATTATAACCTTTAAAGAAAAACATTTCTTGGTTACAGCCGATACAAATCCTAAAATAAATCTCCAGTGTTTCTACTTCCTGCTTAATGGAAGCAGACATATATCCAGCACTGCTGGAGAGATATGCAAACAGTGCACTTCTCCAGCGTAGACTTGAGCCGACTTGGCGTAAGTGACGGGACCTGGTTCCCGAAGCTGCGGGCAGCGGAGGATGGTGGTGTGGGAGTGATCTGAGCGGATGGGGCTGGAGGAAGCACCAGGTATGTATAAATCTTTTTACTTATTTGAGCTCTGGTACACTTTAATGTTGGAGGTTAGTGTTAGAGTCAGAAAGTGGATTTCATGTATGGGAAATTGATTAGGATTAGGTTTCCAAAGGAAAGATGTGCTGTAGCAACATCAGACAAAACATTTCTGAAAAAAAAACCACTTAAAACAGGTGTGGAGGCGCCCAATGTATAAAAGGGTAATAAGCTGTTGATCTTATAAACAGAGAGGTCATCTTAACTCTTGAAGAATTTGGACCAATTTTGTTGAGAAATGGTCTTTTGAGTACATAAAGTTGGCAACACGTTTTGCGGGTGCTTGCCCACTTCCTCATTTCAGTGAAAAAACAGGTGCCTTAATCGCCTCTGTCGCTCATGTTTTCTACACAACCATAGCAGTTAAGGCACCTGTTTTTTCAGTGACCCGAAGAATTGGGCAAGCACCTGTGAGACACGTTGTCAATTTGATGTGCTCAAATAAAATAACTTTTTTTTTTCAACAAACTGGTCCAAATTCTTCAAGAGAGTTGAGATTGCCTCTCTGTTTGTAAGATCAACAACAGATTAGGCTATCTTTGATGCATTAGGGCTCTTTCACATCAGAGCTTGCGTTGGAGACTGCTCAAAGCATACGTTTTGTTGTATGCCTTTTACTGCGTTTTGATATGCGTTGCACTGCAGTGAGTGTGCGTTTTTAATCCGTTTTCAATGCGTTACTGCACATAGAAAAACGCAGGTAATTTTTTTTTCTTTTAGTTGTCAACTTTCTACATTGTTCCTCTGTTGCATTCTGGGACTGATTATCTGCGTTAACGGATTAAAAACGCGCATAGTGTGCGTTTTACATTGACTAACATTGTAACGCATAAAGCTAGCGTTGGCCAAAAAACTGCGCCTGGGTGCAGTGGAACGCAACGCACAAAAAGGCTGCGTTATATGTGAAAGCTAAAATGAAAGTCTATGGACTTTCATTTCACCTTGGGTAACGCAAACTTTATCCTTTGCGTTGAAACGCAGAAAATCTGCCCTAATGTGAAAGAGCCCTTAGGCACCTCCACCCCTGTTCTAATAGAGGTGAAAGTTTATAAGTTTGACCTATAGAACATTCGGAGTGCGATCACCCAGTTCCTATTACAGACCCGGAAAACCGAGTGGGGATGGTTAAGTTCCTGCCTGCTCTGACGGTGGTTGCAAGCATTTGCAACCCACCTTTGTGAGTTTATACATCCTTATCACTTTTCTTTTCTGAATCCTACACGATTCTGCACCATTAGGCTCCTGGTCTCCTTTTCTCTTTAGATGAGCCTGCGGTTGTTACAATCACAGGAACCATCGACATAAGCTAATTTCCGAAACAACAAGTTATCAGATATTGCCCTTCCATTACTCCACTTGCTGCTATCTGGTGCACAAACTCACCTTTCTAAATTGATACACACCCCATGCCAGTGTACCCAGCTTTTAAAGAGAAACCATAACCAAGAAGAATTGAACTTCATTCCAGTCAGTAGCTGATACCCCCTTTCCCATGAGAATCCTTTACCTTTTCTCAAACAGATCATCAGGGGGGACTGTATGGCTGATTTTGTGGTGAAACCCCTCCCACAGTGTGATGTCAGTGCCTCACAGCACTGAGGTACTGACATCACACTGTGGGAGCCTTGTTGCATTGTGGGAAATAACTGTTTCCAACTGCCAAAAATGCAAGCAGCATCACCTTCCAGTGACATCACCTGCCAGCAGTAAAAATGTCACCATGTGATAAATGTCAGAATGTAAATCAGGGAGAGGAAAGATTTTACAACGAGCAAACACTGACTAAATAATTTATACATAATTATTGTAAAAATTAAAGGGGTTCTTTAGCGAAAAAAGTAGGCAGTTAAAAAATGTGACAGATGACAGGTTTTGGGCCAGTCCATCTTTTTAAGGGGGATTCGCAGGGCTTTCTTTGTTTTCAACAGCATTTCCTGAACAACAGTTGCAAAATCTAACTGACATAGTGTGCAAGTGATAAGGGAGGCCGGCTGGTATCTTGCTATTTTGGCAGTTAAACTGCTGTTCAGGAAATGCTGTTGAAAACAAAGAAAGCCCTGAGAATCCCCCTTAAAAAGATGGACTGGCCCAAAACCTGTCATCTGTCATCATTTTTTAACTGCCTACTTTTTTTGCGAAAGAACCCCTTTAAGCAGTTTTTTTATTACATTATTTTCACTGGAGCTCTTCTTTAACTGTCATTTTGCAGCAGGTGGAACTAAGTATAGAGGTGAAAGGAGTTCCACTCATGAACTGTCACGTGTGCTTTAAATACTGAAGTTTGTATTTCCTCTGGGATTGAAATGTTTGTTTTAGCTTGGGCTTCCTCTGAACAAATGACGGCAGGAGATTCAGGAAATATTGCTATGCACAGCCCGGATTGTCCCTGACCTGAAGTAAAGGCCGTTAATTTATGGGATTTCCAAGGAAATGGAAATTGTGGCGATATCTTCGGGACTTTTTGTTGCTGAGATTCCCCAGAATTCTGGTTACAGCTAAGAAACAATTGCCATTTATAATGCCCATATTCTGAGTTCTTAGTAAGCAGAGTTTGTCAAAGAAGACTTCCGCAGATAAGGGTCATGTTTACAAAATGTGGTTACGAGATTTGAAGAGGACCAACTGAAGGAGCTAACAGCAGGCCTTGCATGCAAGTTCAAAGCACTGGTTAAAGAGCGTCACCTCAATGAAGTACACACCTATTTCCAGAAAAGCTGGATGCTCTATTAAATGTAAGAAATAAAAGAGTCAGTTTATATGCAAATTACTTAAACTCTACTTTTACATTAAATAGTAGCTAAACAATGTTTTTGTATTTTTTTTTGCTTCATGAAACATAAATACAGGAGTGTAACAATAGTCACATGGCATGCTGATTTAGAAACTGTAACGTCACTATTGGATCTTTAGGACCAAAGTTGCCACTTTTATTTAAAACAGATAGGATTCTCTTAGTGGATGTCACGTCATGGGCTTAGAAACACCTCAAAAACTACTGTCTCTGAACACAGTTCTTTGTGGCATGTACAAATGCAAGTTAAAATTCGGTACTTATCCATTAGCCGGGCGCATCCTCTAGGTGGCGACAAAACTCCACCAGAGTTACATCTTTCCCTACTATCCATGTCGGCCTGGAGGGGGAATAGTAATTAGCGCCACCTGCCGGATGCGCCCGGCTAACGGATAAGTACCTAAAATTCTACCATGTAGAGAAGAAACCACTTATTAATTAACCTGGTCCAAAAACATAGTGGCCTTCTAAGGGCCTGAGCTTAATTAAAATGGACTGAGGTGCAGTTTAAAACTGTCCTGTGGCCTGACAAATCAAAATTTGTAATTATTTTTGGAAACCCTAGCCACATTGTTATCAATGCACAGTTTCAGGGACACCCTTGCTTAGTTTTACAAGTCAATTGCAAACTGCATGCTACACATATTACAACAGCCTAGCTCTGGATAAAAAGAGTCTAGTTGTTAAACTCCCTGCCCACATTCTAAACATGTCACCCACCGTAAACTTTTGGTACATTATGAAGTGTACAATTCAACAAATCCACAGCAATTGGTCATTTCTGTTCTCAAACATTTCCAAACCGTGTGCCTACTGACAATGCACTGCTGCATGCATTCCTGTAATTGAATGGGGTCAGCACTGCAATGCAGGTGTTGTGAGTTTCTGTAAAATGCATGGCCTGCATTGCATGGCAACGTTGTGGTGATATACTGGGGTGCTTATGATGTAAGGATCATACAGGAACATATTTCTTTCATTTTTCTGACTGTATCATATGAAATTGTCTGTTAGCCAGTCTGGTTTTGAAGGCTGGCAGCAGGCTTCCTGGAAATCCTTATATAATGTAAATTAACTCTATCATTGTCTGCTTCTAATTAGGAAACCCTTAATCAGACAGTTGCTGTGAAGCCTATACAGGTGGTCAGACCCTGTTGTCTGAATACTGCCTCAGAGGTGTATTGTGCTTGGGAGCAATTATCACCTGGACTGGCTGAAGTATGCTTTGAAAGCAGCTCACACCAGCCTGAGCCAGGACTTTATATATGACATCCTGCTGCAATGTGAAAGCCTTAATCAATTGTCACCTTTAACCGGGAGTAAGGAAGTCTTTTGTTGCGTGTGTGCTATAATACACTCTTTACATGTGGAAGTAGATCTCTGGGAATCAAATGATGTCTGAGGATGTAATTAAAACTAGTTCCACCCGTCCAAACAGGCTTGCAGCCTCGAGGCAAATATTCCAGCATAAAATGCAGGGGGCAGATACCTAAAATCAGTCCCCTCCTGACGGTAGCTGAAGCTGGACTCCTGGCCCAAGCTAAGTTGACTCCTGGTGCAACCAGAACTGTGTCCGTCCACAAAACCCAAGTCCAAGGTTCTTCTATCCTGATCCCTGTTTTATTGGGTAAGCAAATCGCTTTGTGTGTAACTTTTTACTTGTTTTTTGTAAATCTCTTGTATATATTATTTTCTGCATTGTTCTACTTTTTTCCTGGAATATTAAATTCTTATTTAATAAGTTTGACTTCTGCTGTACTAAACTAACACTCATAGCCTAGAAGAGACTGAAGTGTAACCAAGTTCATGCCTGATTGTATGATTGAGCGACACTACCGTATAAGATTGTAATTGCATCGTGTGTGGGGCCTAAAGCGTGCAGCTGACCCAACGTACGAAAACGCCAGTGCGAGTAGCTTGACAGCAGAGTGGCTAAGAGTATCGTTCGGAACGACTGTTAGTGGTTTTGCTTCACTACAGTGTAAGATTGCAACTGTGTGTGTGTGTGTGTGTGCATGGCGTTCCCGTATTCGGCCTAAAGCGCAAAGCTGACCCAAATATATAAACGCGGATTGCGCGCTGAGCACTCGACTGCAGAGTGGACGTTTCTAGCAACAGCTAGTGGTGGCAGTGAGGAGTGTTCTGAGGGGTCACAGCCTTGTTTTAGCGTGACTAAGGCTGCTTCCCCTCTCGATCTGGTCAAACCCGCAGTCGGGAACCGTATACGCAGGCGTGCCACGGGCCGGTTCCTGACAAACGTCATAGAGTGCTCAGGCCCTAAGGAAAAAGTAAATGAAGATCAAATTCTCAGATCAGAAGCCAAAAGAGGAACATGGAGCTCCAGAAAAACACCAGCACATTGCAGCCTCTTTGCTTAGACATTGACACTACACATTGTCATTTAAAGGAACCCTGTAGTGGATCCAAGTATAGCACAGCACTCCCATATCTAACCCTGTAAAAGTTTTTCATTTGCTTTCATGCCATCTCAAATCTGTGTTGAAATTTGACTATAGCATTGTCAGATCTGCAGTTCTGGCCAACTTTTCTGCTAATTCTCTCTTCTTATGGGACATGCTGACTGCAGCCCTGTGTGCAGTTACTTTTCTCAGGTATGCTACTTGACAGGATTGAACACACTAAGCAGCTGTCTTGTCCTTGCGTATAGATAGCAGACAGCCTGATTCGTCTGAAGTTAAGGGGTGAGAAGGTTAACAGGGATGCTTGCCAGAGCTTCAGATCTGAACACAGTATTGTCAAATTTTAAGACCACGTACAGCTGATCTGATTAGATAAATGAAAATGTTTACATGATGCGAAACAGGAACAGTGCTTTTTGTAAACACTTTTCTTTGAGATCACAGTAGACTTCTATACTTTGATTCCCTACAGAGTCCCTGTACTCTAGTTGTTGCCAGTGTCACTGACATTAGGAAATTGCAATTTTCTTTGCATTTTGCTACATATTTTCACGATGACCAGGGCCGGATTTCTGGAAAGGCCAAAAAAGGCCCGGGCCTTGGGCAGCTGCAGCCCGAGGGGGCACCTGAGCAAGAAAGAGGGGTTGTTAAATATGAAAGAGAATGTTGAAAATGGGGAACAACACATAAAAAAGGGAAACTGATGCCCAAGGTGGCTGTTCATGAAAGAAAGGGCTGCAGTACATGGATGATTCACATGAATGAGGGCTGCATATGGAATGGGAGAGGAGCTGCTGTACATGAAAGCCGAGTCACAACATACTTAGCCCAGGGGCACAAAAAGTATAAATCTACGCTTGATGATGTCATGCCATTTTGTGTAGATTCTTCTAGTGGTAGGGACATAACTACAAATTATTGCCCCCTCAGCAAAACTTTGATAGGGAACCCAACATTCACAAACTTTCTCTTGCCAACCCCGGTGACCTTCACAGCCTGGGGCCCATCTTGTAAGCGTCATATAACATGTGTGGACACCATAATCTTAATATCCATACAGTGGCGTAGCTATGGAGCCGTGGGCCCCGATGCAAGTTTTACAATGGGGCCCCCTAAGCACTCTATACATAATAATTGATACGGCGCACCAAAACCTACCAATGGCAATGACAGTGTCAGAGGTGCAAGAAGGGGATGGGGAACAGCTTGTTAATGATTACTACTATTCAAAGTATCTATAGAAGTAATTATTACCAGCACAGGACCAATAGAGAGCTAATACTGTAGTTGAGGGAGGGCCCTTCGGGGGCCCCTCTGGCCCAAGGGCCCCGATGCGGTCGCAACCTCTGCAACCCCTATTGCTACACCCCTGTATCCATAGCAATATTCATGTTCCTCTCCCCCTTAGGGATTACAGATGATTGCCAAGTGCGACTGGGTGGCACCGTAGTATGGCAGCCTTGGCTCTTGGCTTTCAGACATTTTCCCCCTTACTCTCACCATCCTCCCCCCCCTTTCCAGAACCTGTATGAGTCAAAACCAATTACAGGTACAACTCCTTTGTACGTGGCAAAAGAAAAGATTCTGATTTTGAAGTATAGTAAAAAAAAAACACCTGATCTGATGGATGGACCCCTTCATAAGAGGAAGAAAAGCAGTTATTGGAGCCCCCTTACAGCTTTGCCCCCCCCCCCCCCTGCGATCACAAGGGCTGCCTCCCTCTAGTTACACCTCTGCTCTAGGCCTCTTCACTAAGAAATATGATCCGAATAACAGTGGTAAAAGAGGGTAACATAGCATACCATCCAACGACGACCTCACACATTTATAAACCCACGTAAGCGTTGGCCGTCTTCACGGTACCTGCACACTGCTTAGTTAAATGGTATTTTCTTACGCACCAAAGAAAAGTAATGGAGCATAAAAAGCTTTGGGGGTTGCCTATTAGCTGCTGAAATTGGGATATAATTGAAATTTGAAAGAAGCTGATTCTGTTCTTTGTTGTCCTGCACCTCTTTACAGGCTGTTTGTAGCTGTCGGCTGAATGAGTAGCGACACAAACAAATACATTATGCTGCCTGTAGAGGCGGTTTATTCCTGGGGCGCGCGGACGTGTCCTTTTATTACAGCGTTCTGTTGTTTTATTATTTCCAATGTCTCCCACGCATTCTTCTTTTTTCTCTACGTGTAAAAAGAAAGAAAAAAGAAAGAACCTTTAGCCCGTTGGAGAAAAAGACTGACCTGAGTTAAGTTGTTATTTTAAACCACAAAGGTGAAATCTTGTAGGTGTATTATGATATTAAAGAGACTCTGAAGCGAGATAAAAAATCGCTTTTTACCTTATATTCAACATGGGCATGTTTGCCCCTGCTAAAACGCCACTATCCCATGGTAGAACGAGGGGTCTTTAGAGCTCAGAGCTATGAGACGCAGCTCTGCAGAGGCGTAGCTAGGGTTTTCAGCGCCCGGGGACAAAGACTATTAATGCGCCCCTTAAAGTCAAGGTTGCGCCGCGTCAAAAAGGGGCGTGGTCACATAAGAAATGTGGGCGTGGTTATGGGTGGAGCCAAATGTATATGGAGGTTAGCAAGCTCACGCTCACCCACCCTCCCTCAGTATGTACCAAGACAAATTTAGCAATCATGAGCCCCCCCATCAAGACAAATTCAGCAATCATGAGGCCCCCAACATAACCAACTCAGCAATCATAAGGCCCCCAACAAGACAAATTTAGCAATCATGAGTCCCCCAACAAGACAAATTCAGCAATCAGAATCACAATCAGAATCAGAATCAATTTATTTTCGCCAAGTAAGTTTGCACCTACAAGGAATTTGTCTTGGCAGTTGCTTAACAAACACAAACAAAAAACAATACAAGGACAGACAGTGTGAATATTACAAGTTAAGGACATTATAAGTATAGTGGCAGTAAGCAATGTGAGAATTGTTCATGTTTAGTTCTGTGCTGATTACTTTCAGTCCTAGCAGCTCTAACGTGGTTCAGCATTAAGTATGGCTACCGCTTGAGGAAAAAAACTGTTCCTGTGTCTGGAGGTTTTGGTAGCGATTGACCGGAATCTTTCTCCTGAAGGCATGCGCTGGAAGATGGAGTAAGCTGGGTGAGAGGGGTCAGAGGCAATTTTGGTCGCTCTCTTTCTGCACCTGCTAGTGTAAAGATCCTGCAGGGAAGGTAAGCTACAGCCAATTATCCTTTCCGCTGATCGGATGATGCGCTGCAGCCTCCCCTTTTCTAATGCTGAGCAGGAGCTGAACCATACAGTCATGGATGATGTTATGGTGGATTCGATAATTGCAGTGTAGAACTGCACCATTAGCTTTTGAGGTAGGCCAAACTTTTTCAGCTGCCGCAGATGGTACATTCTCTGTTGTGCTTTCTTGACAATAGTGGCAGTGTTGTTGTCCCATTTTAAGTCGTTTGAGATCGTGGACCCAAGAAACTTGAATGACTCTACTTGGGTTATTGTGGATCCATTTATGGTTAAGGGGAGGTGCTGGGGGGGAGATCTCCTAAAGTCTATTATCATCTCCATGGTTTTGAGAGCATTTAGTTCTAAGTTGTTGCTGCTGCACCAGGAGGAAAGCTGTCCCACCACATGCCTGTATGCAGACTCATCCCCGTTTTGAATGAGACCAACAACTGTTGTGTCGTCTGCAAACTTCAGAACCTTAACAGATGGATCTGTGGAGATGCAGTCATTGGTGTAAAGTGAGTACAGCAGTGGGGAAAGCACACAGCCCTGGGGTGCACCAGTACTGACTGTCAGAGAGCTTGATGTGAGTTTACCAAGTCTAACATGCTGTCTTCTGTCGGTTAAGAAGTCGGTTATCCATTTGCAGAGGGATTCAGGTATGTGTAGCTGGGAGAGCTTGCTGTGCAGCAGTGATGGAATTATGGTATTAAATGCAGAGCTGAAATCTATAAATAAAATCCTGGTGTAGGTTCCTGGGTTATCTAAATGCTGTAGTACATAATCATGAGGCCCCCAACAAGACAAATTCAGCAATCATGAGGGCCCCAACAAGACAAATTCAGCAATCATGAGGCCCCCCCAACAAGACAAATTCAGCAATCATGAGGCCCCCAACAAGACAAATTCAGCAATCATGAGGCCCCCAACAAGACAAATTCAGCGATCTTGAGGCCCCCAACAAATCATGAGGCCCCCAACAAGACAAATTCAGTAACCATGAGGCCCCCAACAAGACAAATTCAGCAGTCATGAGTCACATAAATAGACAGCATTTCACATAAATAGGTAGAATGCCCCCTTAATATGGTAGACACTTCTCACCTGGCAGCAGTTCTCCAAAATACACTCAATCTGACGTGGTTCCCCAAAAATAGGTAGCCCCAGGTCTATAGTTGTCCCCAGAATAGGTGGCCAGCAGTATAGATGTCCCCAGAATAGGTGGCCAGCGGTATAGATGTCCCCAGAACAGGTAGCCAGGGGTAGAGATGTCCACAGAACAGGTAGCCAGGGGTATATGTGCCCAGTATATGTAGGCAGGGGTATATGTGCCCAGTATATGTAGCCAGAGGTATATGTGCCCAGCCCAGTATATGTAGCCAGGAGAATAATATGTGCCCAGTATATATAGTCAGGCGTATATGTGCCCAGTATATGTAGCTAGGGGTATATATGCCCAGTATATGTAGCCAGGGGTATATATGCCCAGTATATGTAGCCAGGGGTATATATGCCCAGAATATGTAGCCAGGTGTATATATGCCCAGTATATGTAGTCAGGGGGTATATATGCCCAGTATATGTAGGCAGGGGTATATATGCCCAGTATATGTAGGCAGGGGTATATATGCCCAGTATATGTAGGCAGGGAGTATATATGCCCAGTATATGTAGGCAGGGGTATATATGCCTAGTATATGTAGGCAGGGGTATATGTAGTCAGGGGGTATATATGCCCAGTATATGTAGTCAGGGGTATATATGTCCAGTATATGTAGGCAGGGGTATATATGCCCAGTATATGTGGCCAGGGGAATATATGCCCAGTATATGTAGCCAGGGGGTATATATGCCCAGTATATGTAGCCAGGGGGTATATATGCCCAGTATATGTAGCCAGGGGGTATATATGCCCAGTATATGTAGCCAGGGGTATATATGCCCAGTATATGTAGTCAGGGGGTATATATGCCCAGTATATGTAGCCAGGGGTATATATGCCCAGTATATGTAGCCAGGGGTATATATGCCCAGTATATGTAGCCAGGGGGTATATATGCCCAGTATATGTAGCCAGGGGTATATATGCCCAGTATATGTAGCCAGGGGTATATATGCCCAGTATATGTAGCCAGGGGTATATATGCCCAGTATATGTAGGCAGGGGGTATATATGCCCAGTATATGTAGGCAGGGGTATATATGCCCAGTATATGTAGGCAGGGGTATATGTAGTCAGGGGGTATATATGCCCAGTATATGTAGTCAGGGGTATATATGCCCAGTATATGTAGGCAGGGGTATATATGCCCAGTATATGTAGCCAGGGGTATATATGCCCAGTATATGTAGTCAGGGGGTATATATGCCCTGTATATGTAGTCAGGGGTATATATGCCCAGTATATGTAGGCAGGGGTATATATGCCCAGTATATGTAGCCAGGGGGTATATATGCCCAGTATATGTAGCCAGGGGTATATATGCCCAGTATATGTAGCCAGGGGTATATATGCCCAGTATATGTAGCCAGGGGTATATATGCCCAGTATATGTAGCCAGGGGTATATATGCCCAGTATATGTAGCCAGGGGTATATATGCCCAGTATATGTAGCCAGGGGGTATATATGCCCAGTCCATTTAGCCAGGGGGTATATATGCCCAGTATATGTAGCCTGGGGTATATATGCCCAGTATATGTAGCCAGGGGTATATATGCCCAGTATATGTAGCCAGGGGTATATGTGCCCAGAGTAGGTAGCCAGGTGCCCCCCTCCCTGGCTCCCCAGCAGGAGGGGAGCAGCGCAGAGAAGAGGGAGAGCTGCTCTCCCTCCCTCGCTGTCCCCTTCATTAATGTCCGGGTGCTGGCAGCGGCGGGCGGAACTTACCTCCGTCTTGTCGCAGCGCGGAAGGATCTGCCGCTACTCTGGTCTAGTCCAGACCAGAGCAGCGGCTGCGGGACCCGAACTTCCGGCCGGCGCTGGAGCGAGACGGAGGTAAGTCCCGCCCGCTGCGCCAGACACCCGGACAATAACGGAGGGGACAGCGAGGGAGGGAGGGAGAGCCCTAAGGTGAGAGAAGGGGGGGGGATGGCCCCCTTCTCCACCGTCCGCATAGCTCTCCCTCTTCTCTTCTCTGCGCTGCTCCCCTCCGCAAAGAAAAAAAAATCAGCTCAGCTGGGCGCCCTTAGGGACCCGGCGCCCGGGGGCACTTGACCTACCCCGACCCCCCCTAGCTCCGCGCCTGCAGCTCTGCCTCCATGCGTGTCTATAAGCCGGCGGATCTCCGCCTCTCCCCGCCCCTCTAAGTGAAGGAAGACTGAGAGGGGCGGGGAAAGGCGGCGATCAGCACTGATAGACATGCTGAGAGGCAGAGCTACAGCCATTAGCTCTGCCTCAACAGGAAGAGCTCCCCGGGCACCACCCAGGGGATTTGGGGGGTAAAGATCCCTCGTTCTGCCGCGGGATAGCGGCATTTTAGCAGGGACAAACATGCCCCTGTTGAATATAAGGTAAAAGCGATTTTTAATCTCGTTTCAGAGACTCTTTGGCCTGGTGCACACCAAAAAACGCTAGCAGATCCGCAAAATGCTAGCAGATTTTGAAACGCTTTTTCTTCTTTTTCTGTAGCCTTTCAGCTAGCATTTTGCGGTTTTGTGAAGCGTTTTTGGTTTAGTAGATTTCATGTATTGTTACAGTAAAGCTGTTACTGAACAGCTACTGTAACAAAAAATGCCTGGCAAACCGCTCTGAAGTGCCGTTTTTCAGAGCGGTTTGCGTTTTTCCTATACTTAACATTGAGGCAGTAACGCATCCGCAATCCAAAATCTGCAGCAGCCCGGGAGTATGCGTTTCTGCAAAACGCCTCCCGCTCTGGTGTGCACCAGCCCATTGAAATACATTACCCTAGCGGATCCGCACCCGCAAGCGGATCGCAAACCGCAGCAGAACCGCTCTGGTGTGCACTAGGCCTTTAAGAGTGAACTCTGGGCAAAAAGATTGTTTACTATTCAAATGCAGCTGTTATCTATGTTTTTAAAAGTAAGCGTGTGCCCTAGGGTCAGGGCTGGCGCTTATATAGAGGCAAGGGGGTCAATTGCCCCAGGGCCCCAAGGTGCCCCTTCCCTCCAGCTATGATGCTATGGTGACCCATGACAGTGGGGATGCTGTGTGTTTACGCTGTATAGGAAAAGAAGGAAGTGAATAATGGGAACCCCAAAATGCTTTTACGGGGTTGGAAGGGGGCGTGATCACATAGCTCCCAATTGTCCCTCTTTTGGCAGGACACAGGGGCATAACTGAAAATCATCCCCCCCCAGCAAAACTTTTATGGTACCCTTTATAGTTCACAACCCTTCCTTTACCTCTTCTTGGTGACCCTCACAGCCTGGGGGCCCATCTCACAAGGCTCTAAAAACGTGTGGCCCAAAGTGTGATCTTCACACCCATAACATGTAGTAAAAAAAAAAACAGTTGAGGCCCTCCACACCTCTGGCCCCCCTTGTAGTCGCAAGACTGTCTCCCCTCTAGTTATGCCCCCAGGAAGGACAGTTCCTCTTGGGAACTAAGGAAAACGTATTGTGATGTAAAACATTAGAATGTGTTGTTTGCTTACACATTCTTATGGTGCGTCTCATTGGAAGTGTGGTGGAGACAGTGTTGTAGCTGAAAGGTACCTGCTCAGTTATCCCCTGCCAACACATAATGCAGATATCTGCCACCACGTGTTTTTAAGCAGAAACAAGGCCAGGGGCGTAGCAATAGAGGGTGCAGAGGTTGCGACCGCTACAGGGCCCTTGGGCCAGAGGGGCCCCGAAGGGCCCTCCCTCAACTGCAGTATTAGTTCTCTATTGGTCCTGTGTTGTGTTCATAATAATCACTTCTATAGATACTTTGAATAGTGGTAATCATTAACAAGCTACTCCCCATCCCCTTCTTGCACCTCTGACACTGTAGTTGCCATTGGCAGGTTTTGGTGCGCCATATCAATTGTTATGTATAGAGTGATTGGGGGGCCCCAATGTAAATCTTGCATCGGGGCACACAGCTCCTTAGCTACGCCACTGAACATGGCCATGCATCGACTCAGAAGAGATGGCCCAAACAGTTTGCTGGCGAACAAGGGCTGTTCACATTTAACGTATTTTATTTTTTTTTAAATTGTGTTTAAATTTTTTATGTTGACTTTAATGGCAGGCAAACAGCCACCAATTTTAGAGGTTAATAGCAAAGCCCCATACGTGCTAGAAACACCAAATTTGAAGGGTATGTGGAGGAAGACAGTGGTTACAAGAGGAAATTTTGTTTTCAAAAAGACCTTATAGTTTTTGAGAAAATCGATTGTAAAATTACAGTAGGGAAGGAGAATATACTTAAAGAGACTCTGAAGTCTCTTTTTTTTTACCTTCTTTTGTTTAACAATCCTCTTCAGCTTTAATGTCAGAGTTAAATCGCTGCATCCCCGTGGCAGAAAAGTGATTTATTACCATAGATAAGCCCTGCAATGCTCCCGGGCTCGCAGGGCTTCACTTCCTCGCAGAGGCAGAGCTTTCTGCTGTAGCTCTGCCTCCTCCGCAGTCAATCTCTGCAGATTGCCGCCTCTCCCCGTCCCTCTGTCTTCTTTCCCTGAGAGGGGTGGGGAGGAGGCAGAGATTCCCCTCTCAGGGAAAGAAGACTGAGAGGGGCAGGGAGGAGGCGGAGATCTGCGGAGATTGATTGCAGAGAGGCAGAGCTACAGCTCAAAGTTCAGCCTCTTCAGGAAAAAAAGCCCTGCGAGCCAGGGCAGCATGATCTGCGACCTGCAAAGCAGTTTTTCTAGGCAATAAATATCTCCTCTGCCCGGGGATGCAGCGATTTAACCCTGGCATTAAAGCTGAAGAGGTTTGTTAAACAAAAGAAGGTAAAAAAGAGACTCCAGAGTCTCTTTAAATGTGGTAAATGATAGATAATGTAGCAACCTAACGGTAGTGTAAATTTACATATATAAAAAGAAAGAGCAATGAATTTCATGGCAGGGTTTCTAGGGGGTCCGTATGCAGTGCGTACGGACCCCCTAGAAACCTTGTGGAAGTGGCAATGCTTTGGCCAGGGATCGTTATACAGCTGCAATATGGCTGTTTAAAGATCCCTGGCAACTTTACCTATTTTTTAAAACATTTTTTTTGTGGGAAATTTTGAAAAAAAAATGATGTTGGGTCTCCCCTCCCGAGCTTCTTTGACCCCTTGTCCTTCATGCAGGCTGGGATAGCCAGAATGCAGAGCCCTGGCCACCTGGGGCTTTGCACACTGAGCTATTCCAGCCTGCACGGTCCATGGTATGGTGGGGCTCTGGGGAGGTGGGGGGGGGGAGCGACCAAGCCCCCCCCCCCCCCCGAGCCCTTGTCCAAACCATGGACAAGGTGCTCTTCCCCACCTCCCCACCTCCACAAAGTACTCTTTACCCATTTCCACAAAGGTTTTAATGAAATAAAGACACAACAATGAAAAAAGTGCTTTATTTTCTTACTAACCATAAATACTTACCTGTACCTTAAAGAAAATGTTCCCACACCAATATCCACACCAATATCCTTGGAAATGTCTCACGACGATATCCTCTAAACTTGCGAGCTTGATTGTAGCAGAAGATCAGAGAAGCGCCCTCAACGCCACACACCGCCGCTCCCGCGGCTCTAGCTATACTCTGTATAGCTAGAGCACTAAAGCATCTTTATATTTTTGCTCTAATGCTCCCCATTGGTCTTGGTCTGGTAAGGGGGCTTTGCTATTAACTGCTAAAGTCATCGATGGTTCGCCTGCCATTTAAGTCTATGAAGCCTGCCGCAAACAGCCAGTTCGCGAACATTTGCAGTAAATTTGCATTTGCGAACGGAAAATGTAATGTTTGGACCATCTCTACAAATCAGCATTGTAGCTGTCTTACAAAGGATCTGTAATAGAAGTACCTCCCCCCCCCCCCCCACCCGGATACTTACTTCAGGACGATTAAGCCTCTGGATCCTAATCTAATGAGGCTTCCCCCATCCTCCTAAACCTCACGGAGGACAGGGTAAGTCTCATTTGGATCCAGATTCTGCCCCTTCCCGAGGTAAGTGTCCTTAGGTTTTTTTTTTTGTCTTTTCTTTACAGTTCCTCTTTAAAGCTGACCATGGTTGTAATCAAAAGTTGTACTAGAATTAGCTTTTGAGACAGGGGAAGTATCTAACTCGCTCATCTGTAAATCAGAATAATTTTGAAACTCTGCCCTACCCTCCCATAGATAAGACCACTGTGGTTATTTTAGTCTGAAGTGATTCTGAAGCTATAGCCATCCCCACCTGCATTGCCACTCCCCCGCACCACAAGAACCACCTAGGTGGGGCAGCACAGGTGGGGGTGGCGACAGCTTTGGAAACACTTTGGGTAAAAACTATGCATGTGAGTTAATTTTAGTATAACTTTCAAAGAGGTTTACAATAAAGTTATTGATGATTACAACTAGAGATGGCCCGAATGGTTCACAAGCGAATTTATTCGCGCAAACTTCGGTTGTTCGCGGTAAACTACGAACTATATGCGAGTTTGACCCGCCCCCTATACTACATCATTAGGGTCAACTTTGACCCTCTAAATCACAGTCAGCAGACACAGGGTAGACATTCAGGCTACACTCACTCCTGGAGCCGCCCCCCCCCCCTTATAAAAGGCAGGCAGCGTCAGCCTTTTCACTCACTTGTGTGGCTGCAGTAATTAGAGAAGGGAGAGAACCTGCTGTAGACATAGGGAAAGCTTAGTTAGGCTCTTGTTAGGCTTGTTAGCTTGCTCCTTGCTGATACTTATTGCTAAAGAGCACCCCTCAACAGCTCTTTTGAGAGCTAATGTTGTTCTTGTGATCTATTTTTTTTTTGTGTCCCACAGATACTTGTGTTGCACATACAGCCCTGTCAGTCAGTCGCAGCTGGCCCTTGGCCCCTTGGTAATTCCTACTGT
Source organism: Hyperolius riggenbachi (assembly GCF_040937935.1). Classification (NCBI taxonomy): domain Eukaryota; kingdom Metazoa; phylum Chordata; class Amphibia; order Anura; family Hyperoliidae; genus Hyperolius; species Hyperolius riggenbachi. The sequence goes on from NC_090654.1 coordinate 79,097,452, forward strand.
GCCACTGCCAGGCCCAGCACATTCAGTGACTACCTGTGTGTGTGACAGCTGCACATTTGTAATACCAATCACTGCATACCTACCTATTCAGTGCACCTACCTACGTGAGCGCATGCAGTGTTATACACCACCAGTCACTGCACCTGTTCACGGTACCTGTGTGTGTGACAGCTGCACATTTGTAATACCAATCACTGCTACCTACTTGTTCAGTGCACCTACCTACGTGACCGCACGCAGTGTTATATTATATACCAGTCACTGCACCTGTTCACGGTACCTGTGTGTCTGACAGCTGCACATTTGTAATACTAGTCATTGCATAAATGTTCACAGTACCTGTGTGACGCACGCTGTTTAATATACCAGTCCGTGCATAGCTGTTAACTGCACCTGTGTGACAGCTGCACGTTGTATTGTGATACCAGTCACTGCATACTTTTCACTGCACCTGTGTGACTGCACATTGTATTAGTCAAGTCAGTGCATACCTTTCACTTCATCCCTCCCCCCCCAACGATATGGACAAAACAACAGGCAGAGGCAGACCCAGAGGCAGGCCAGGCAGGTCTGGTCAAGGTCATGCTGACATGATTTTGTGCGGCTCTGGACAAAAGTATAGTGCTCAGAAGAAGGCACATCCCATCAACTCCCAAGATTGTCAGGACGTGGTTGACTATTTAACACAGAACACCTCATCTTCCGCAGACACCAGCGCTACTACAAGCACTACATCCGCTGCATTTGACACTTCGCAGGAGTTATTTGGTGGGGAATTCACTGATTCACAGCCATTATTGTTACAACAAGATGAAGGCGCTAAGCAAGTTACACCAACTTATATGTCTGAGTTAGGCGACACTATGGACATAAAGCAATGTCTGCGACACCTACAGTTGTGCCCCTAAGAGACTGCAGTACAGCTTAAGACACACAAAATTTTACAATAGTTACAATAGCAGTGCAGAGGTACTTTTCTATACTTTAGAGATGACTTTAGAAATAACTACATTTTTATATTATTCATAAACAGTAGAAAGAAAAGACAATGCATCAATTATCAATATTCACAGAAAAAAAAATGTCTGCTAAATAAACCAAACTGACCACAGTAAGTATGAAGAAAGTAATACTAAAAGGAGACTAGAGCTGTATACATAAGAAGAACCGATACTTACCCGCTGATTCCTCCTGCAGCATAAACACGTGTGAGTCCCTGGCTGTCCTCCCGTGGTCTGCCGTTCTGCCGCAATCAGTCCCGGTAATTGACTGATGCGACTGAGCCAATTACCGGGGCTAATCGCGACTGAACTGCAGACCACAGGAGGACGGCAAGGGACTCACACGTGTTTATGCTGCAGGAAGAAGCTCTGGTACAAACACTTTACTTTTTGGGGGGGTCTGGTGTAGTTTTCAAGGTACAGTAACTGCAACAGGTCCAGTTTGCAGTTAGTTTCTTTGACTTGAGTGAAGGAACTCAGGCAGTAGATATTAGCAACAAGAAATGGCCAATGGTTTGTAGTTACACCCAGGTCAGACTTATGGATTATTTTTGTCTGTCCTACCCCCTTGCTAATATTTAATACACAATCTTTTTTCTATGCATGAAGAACGAATAATTACCTAACATAAACCTAGGACAATGTAGACACCTTACAAGACTAAGTTCGCTTGAGTTAAGTCAAATAAATTATTACACCATAATAGTGTCTATTTCTCTTTTAAAGGTCATAGAATTATGATTCTTGGCTCCTTAGCAGAAGCATGCAAACTCAAAGTTGTATTCAGTCATAACCACCATAACTCAGAAGATGTTATTTTTATGGTGTTTTTGCCCTGGCAGGGTGTTTGCAGGTCAGTTAAGTCAGTGGAGGTCAGATCTGACTGAAGTTTATTGCTATCAGTTATGCTGCCCATAGCTTTTTTCTTTTTTTTTACACTAATATTTTTTGTACTGGATCCAATACAGATGTTTGTATTGCATCCTTTTTTTGTTGACTTTGTGTTTAGTTTTAGAGTTGGGCCGAACCTCCGATTTTAGGTTCGCGAACCGGGTTCGCGAACTTTCGCGTAACGTTCGGTTCGCGTTAAAGTTCGCGAACCGCAATAGACTTCAATGGGGATGCGAACTTTGAAAAAAAAAAAAATTATGCAGGCCACAAAAGTGATGGAAAAGATGTTTCAAGGGGTCTAACACCTGGAGGGGGGCATGGCGGAGTGGGATACATGCCAAAGTCCCCGGGAAAAATCTGGATTTGACGCAAAGCAGCGTTTTAAGGGCAGAAATCACATTGAATGCTAAATGACAGGCCTAAAGTGCTTTAAAACATCTTGCATGTGTATACATCAATCAGGGAGTGTAATTAATGTACTGCTTCACACTGACACACCAAACTCACCGTGTAACGCACCGCAAACAGCTGTTTGTGTAGTGACGGCCGTGCTGGACTGGTGCGCACCATGGCGAGAGTGCAGGTTTTGGTGGCTTTACAGCCCATATGGTCGCCTGGCTGATGTAGCTGAATGACAGAACAGTGACTGTCCAGCTGATCAAATTTGGTCTGACCACAATGAAGCAACGACCTTATTATCTTTTGTGTGCCCCCCGAGACACTCATCTAGGCGCCGGTCATTGCTTCATTGTGATACGCAAGCCCCTTCACCACGGCAAGGTAATGATCACGAAGGGGAATGGGCGCATGTACATGCCTTTTCTTTTGTTGTTGCAGCTGCCCGCAGTGCAGCCAGAAAAATTAGGCAGTCATGTACACGCACCAGAAAAATTATTACAGCGGCCGCTGCTAGCAGCGGCCTAAAAAATTCAGCAATCCGCCTGGAGTCCCGGACCCTGTTGGTGGTGGCGGAGAAGGTAGTCAAGCGGCCTGCAGGCAGACATGCTGTGTGGAGGGACTGAGAGCGACTTAGTCTTCTTGGGGCAGGCCAGGCAGCCAGTCACACGGCGTGCAGGCAGAGATGCTGTGTGTGCGGGGACTGACTTAGTCTTGGGGCGAGCAGCAGCCCTCCGGGATCCATGCCTCATTCATTTTGATAAAGGTGAGGTACTTAACACTTTTGTGACTTAGGCGACTTCTCTTCTCAGTGACAATGCCTCCAGCTGCGCTGAAGGTCCTTTCTGACAGGACGCTTGCGGCAGGGCAGGAGAGAAGTTGGATGGCAAATTGGGACAGCTCTGGCCACAGGTCAAGCCTGCGCACCCAGTAGTTCAAGGGTTCCTCATCGCTGTTCACAGCAGTGTCTACATCCACACTTAAGGCCAGGTAGTCGGCTACCTGCCGTTCCAGGCGTTGGTGGAGGGTTGATCCGGAAGGGCTACGGCGAGGCGTTGGACTAAAGAACGTCCGCATGTCCGACATCACCATGAGATCGCTGGAGCGTCCTGTCTTTGACTGCGTGGACACGGGAGGAGGATTAGTGGCAGTGGTACCTTGCTGGCGTTGTGCTGTCACATCACCCTTAAAGGCATTGTAAAGCATAGTTGACAGCTGGTTCTGCATGTGCTGTATCCTTTCCACCTTCAGGTGAGTTGGTAACAGGTCCGCCACTTTGTGCCTGTACCGAGGGTCTAGTAGTGTGGCCACCCAGTACAGCTCATTCCCCTTGAGGTTTTTTATAAGGGGGTCCCTCAACAGGCAGGACAGCATAAAAGACGACATCTGCACAAAGTCGGATCCAGTACCCTCCATCTCCTCTTGCTCTTCCTCAGTGACGTCACGTAAGTCAACCTCCTCCCCCCAGCCGCGAACAATACCACGGGAAGGTTGAGCAGCACAAGCCCCCTGCGACGCCTGCTGCGGGTGTTCTCCTGCCACCGTCGCCTCCTCCTCCCCCAAAGAAACACCTTGCTCATCATCCTCTGAGTCTGACTCATCTTCTGCACACGACTTCTCTTCTTCCTCCTCCTCCCCCCTCTGTGCTGCCGCAGGTGTTGAGGAAACAGCTGGGTCTGATGAAAATTGGTCCCATGCCTGTTCCTGCCGTAACGGTTCCTGGTCACGCTCATTCACAGCTTCAACCGCCACTCTACGCACAGCACGCTCCAAGAAGTAAGCGTAGGGAATTAAGTCGCTGATGGTGCCCTCACTGCGGCTCACCAGGTTGGTCACCTCCTCAAACGGCCGCATGAGCCTGCATGCATTTTTCATCAGTGTCCAGTTGTCGGGCCAGAACATCCCCATCTTCCCAGACTGTTTCATTCTACTGTAGTTGTAGAGGTACTGGGTGACGGCTTTCTTCTGTTCTAGCAGGCGGGAGAACATAAGCAGGGTCGAATTCCAGCGAGTCGGGCTATCGCAAATGAGGCGTCTCACCGGCATGTTGTTTTTCCGCTGAATTTCCGCAAAGCTTGCCATGGCTGTGTAAGACCGCCTCAAATGCCCACAGAACTTCCTGGCCTGCTTCAGGACATCCGCTAAGCCAGGGTACTTTGCCACAAATCTTTGAACAACTAGATTCATGACATGTGCCATGCAGGGTATGTGTGTCAGCTTCCCCATATGCAAAGCGGCAAGCAGATTGCTGCCGTTGCCTATCTCCAGGTGGTGCGGGGTCAGCCACTCATCCACCTGTTTCTTAAGAGCAGCCAGGAGAGCTGCTCCAGTGTGACTCTCCGCTTTGAGACAAGACATGTCTAAGATGGCGTGACACCGTCATAACCTGGCATGCAGCATAGGCCCTGCGGAGCTGGGGCTGTGTAGCTGGAGAGGAGAACTGCCACTCAGCCAAGGAGGAGGAGGACAGCGAAGAGCATGTAGCAGGAGGAGAGGAGGTGGCAGGAGGCCTGCCTGCAAGCCGTGGAGGTGTCACAATTTAGTCCGCTGTGCCCTGCTTGCCATCGTTCACCACCAGGTTGACCCAATGGGCTGTGTACGTAATGTAGCGGCCCTGCCCGTGCTTGGCAGACCAGGCATCCGTGGTCAGGTGTACCCTTGACCCAACGCTCTTCGCAAGAGATGACACCACTTGCCTCTCAACTTCACAGTGCAGTTGGGGTATGGCCTTTCTCGAAAAATAAGTGCGGCCTGGCATCTTCCACTGCGGTGTTCCAATGGCCACAAATTTACGGAAGGCCTCAGAGTCCACCAGCCGGTATGGTAACAGCTGGCGAGCCAACAGTTCCGCCACGCCAGCTGTCAGACGCCGGGCAAGGGGGGTGACTGGCCGAAATTGGCTTCTTCCGCTCAAACATTTCCTTCACGGACACCTGACTGCTGCTGTGGGCAGAGGAGCAGGAAGCGCTCAAGGGCAGAGGCGGAGTGGAGGAGGGTGCCTGTGAAGGTGGAAGGGAGAAAGCGGCAGAAGCAGATGATGCACCTGAAGGAGGAAGAGGAGAAGGAGGGTGACTTTTCTTTTGTGTGCTGCTGCTGCTTTTGCTCAGGTGGCCATCCCATTGCTGTTTGTGCCTTTTCTCCAGGTGCCTTCGTAAGGCACTTGTCCCTACGTGAGTGTTGGCCTTTCCACGGCTCAATTTTTGTTGGCAGAGCGAACAGATGGCTTTGGTCCGATCTGAGGCACACACATTAAAAAATTTCCACACCGCTGAGCCACCCTGGGATGTGGGCACTATTGGGACCTCAGCAGCTGATGCTGAAGGGCAAGTTGGCTGGCTGTACATAGGTGGCGATACATGGTGCCGGACACTGCCACCAGCTGTTTCTGACGAAGAGCTGCCCCAGCTTCTTTCAGCAACTTCTCTCCTCCTACTACTCTCTGACTCCCCCTCTGAACTGTCCCCCTCTTCATCTCCTCTATTGGGAACATACAGAGGATCCCTATCATCGTCATCATCGTAATCATCCTGCCCAGCTTCGCTTGCCTCAGACAAATCCAAACATGCACCATCAGTAGGTCCTTCATCCTCCTTACACGTTACATCCATAGTGTTGCCGCGTAACTCAGACATATGAGCTGGTGAAAATTCATCTGGCTGTAACAACAATGGCTGTGCATCAGTGATTTCAACACTAAATAATTCTTGTGAAGTGTCAAATGCAGCGGAAGTGGTGCTAGTAGTAGCGCTGGTGGCTGAGCAAGATGAGGTGTTCTGTGTCGCTAAATACTCAACCACGTCCTGACAATCTTGGGAGGTGATGGGACGTGCCTTCTTCCGAGCACTGTACTGTGGGCCAGGTCCACACGAAATGACATTTACACGACCTCGCGCAGACCTGCCGGGTGGCCTTCCTCTGGCTCTGGCACTACCTCTTCCTCTACCTGTTTTGTCCATATCGGGTATGCACGGAGTAGTATATCACACTGCGTGCACTCACGTAGGTAGGTGGGTTCACTTAACTGCACAGGTATGCGCACTGATGCGGTGGGTTCACTGAACAGAACAGGTATACAGTGGCGGGTTCACAGAACAGGTATGCAGTGGCAGGTTCACTGAACAGAACAGGTATGCAGTGGCGGGTTCACTGAACAGTACAGGTATACAGTGGCGGGTTCACTGAACACAACAGGTATGCAGTGGCGGGTTCACTGAACAGAACAGGTATACAGTAGCGGGTCCACTGAACAGAACAGGTATACAGTGGCGGGTTCACTGATGCTAAATGACAGGCCTAAAGTGCTTTAAAACATCTTGCATGTGTATACATCAATCAGGGAGTGTAATTAATGTACTGCTTCACACTGACACACCAAACTCACCGTGTAACGCACCGCAAACAGCTGTTTGTGTAGTGACGGCCGTGCTGGACTGGTGCGCACCATGGCGAGAGTGCAGGTTTTGGTGGCTTTACAGCCCATATGGTCGCCTGGCTGATGTAGCTGAATGACAGAACAGTGACTGTCCAGCTGATCAAATTTGGTCTGACCACAATGAAGCAACGACCTTATTATCTTTTGTGTGCCCCCCGAGACACTCATCTAGGCGCCGGTCATTGCTTCATTGTGATACGCAAGCCCCTTCACCACGGCAAGGTAATGATCACGAAGGGGAATGGGCGCATGTACATGCCTTTTCTTTTGTTGTTGCAGCTGCCCGCAGTGCAGCCAGAAAAATTAGGCAGTCATGTACACGCACCAGAAAAATTATTACAGCGGCCGCTGCTAGCAGCGGCCTAAAAAATTCAGCAATCCGCCTGGAGTCCCGGACCCTGTTGGTGGTGGCGGAGAAGGTAGTCAAGCGGCCTGCAGGCAGACATGCTGTGTGGAGGGACTGAGAGCGACTTAGTCTTCTTGGGGCAGGCCAGGCAGCCAGTCACACGGCGTGCAGGCAGAGATGCTGTGTGTGCGGGGACTGACTTAGTCTTGGGGCGAGCAGCAGCCCTCCGGGATCCATGCCTCATTCATTTTGATAAAGGTGAGGTACTTAACACTTTTGTGACTTAGGCGACTTCTCTTCTCAGTGACAATGCCTCCAGCTGCGCTGAAGGTCCTTTCTGACAGGACGCTTGCGGCAGGGCAGGAGAGAAGTTGGATGGCAAATTGGGACAGCTCTGGCCACAGGTCAAGCCTGCGCACCCAGTAGTTCAAGGGTTCCTCATCGCTGTTCACAGCAGTGTCTACATCCACACTTAAGGCCAGGTAGTCGGCTACCTGCCGTTCCAGGCGTTGGTGGAGGGTTGATCCGGAAGGGCTACGGCGAGGCGTTGGACTAAAGAACGTCCGCATGTCCGACATCACCATGAGATCGCTGGAGCGTCCTGTCTTTGACTGCGTGGACACGGGAGGAGGATTAGTGGCAGTGGTACCTTGCTGGCGTTGTGCTGTCACATCACCCTTAAAGGCATTGTAAAGCATAGTTGACAGCTGGTTCTGCATGTGCTGTATCCTTTCCACCTTCAGGTGAGTTGGTAACAGGTCCGCCACTTTGTGCCTGTACCGAGGGTCTAGTAGTGTGGCCACCCAGTACAGCTCATTCCCCTTGAGGTTTTTTATAAGGGGGTCCCTCAACAGGCAGGACAGCATAAAAGACGACATCTGCACAAAGTCGGATCCAGTACCCTCCATCTCCTCTTGCTCTTCCTCAGTGACGTCACGTAAGTCAACCTCCTCCCCCCAGCCGCGAACAATACCACGGGAAGGTTGAGCAGCACAAGCCCCCTGCGACGCCTGCTGCGGGTGTTCTCCTGCCACCGTCGCCTCCTCCTCCCCCAAAGAAACACCTTGCTCATCATCCTCTGAGTCTGACTCATCTTCTGCACACGACTTCTCTTCTTCCTCCTCCTCCCCCCTCTGTGCTGCCGCAGGTGTTGAGGAAACAGCTGGGTCTGATGAAAATTGGTCCCATGCCTGTTCCTGCCGTAACGGTTCCTGGTCACGCTCATTCACAGCTTCAACCGCCACTCTACGCACAGCACGCTCCAAGAAGTAAGCGTAGGGAATTAAGTCGCTGATGGTGCCCTCACTGCGGCTCACCAGGTTGGTCACCTCCTCAAACGGCCGCATGAGCCTGCATGCATTTTTCATCAGTGTCCAGTTGTCGGGCCAGAACATCCCCATCTTCCCAGACTGTTTCATTCTACTGTAGTTGTAGAGGTACTGGGTGACGGCTTTCTTCTGTTCTATAACGTAAAGATCAAGGGAAATGGGGGTTGGGAAGCATGTGTAATAAGTTCACTGTACAAGTCAAACTTATAAAAATGCAAAAAAGCTTTATTAATTATTATTATCAAAAAACACAAGAATCCATCATAAAAACCCACACATGCAGCAATCATCAGAGGGACATCGCACGCATACTGACCCGCACATCCATGCACTCACAGCCCTAGCTTGAACCACCTAATGTGGTTTAGGGATCCCAATACATGTGATAGGCCAAAAGTCCAGCTCAGCAGATGATCTCATAAGCACAGTTATAGCAATATAGATGATATCAATGTGCAAGATGTTGATTGCAAAGCAAAAATCAAAAAAGCAAGCATTGGCCAAAATGAAACAGTCAGTTCCCAAGGTTGATGCAAAGCAGGGACAGGCAGAGTAAGTTGCAGCAGCAGATAAAGCGTAAAATCATGCACCAAGCTGTTATCAAAATGACCAGGTTGGGTATTAGAACCCGTATACTGTACCCACTCCGGGCGACGGCATTCCAAATGGGTGCTTGTGTTTCAGGGTTCCTCAACCCACCGCCGGAGCTCACGGCTAGGGGAGGAACAAGAAGCAGTCCAGACAAGTCCACTGGTGATGGTGCGGAAATCCGAGCAGAGACCGTTGTACAGCTGGTGAGCTGCAGCCACAAGAGGAGGCAGGACTGTGGGACCGTTCAAGCGGTCATGCATGGATGGCAGCAGGCAGCGGCGGATGAATCTGGCAAGGCGGCATGTGCGTAGAGCCGTGGCACGCCAAACGCCCTAACATGTTTCGCCGGACACTTCCGGCTTTCTCAAAGGGAGGCGTGGCTAACTGGGTCTCCGTGTCCTGCCTAAATACGCGCACACGCCGCCGTCACTGGCGGCAAGTGCGCACATCATTCCCCATAACAACGAACCACAGCCAATCAGATACAGGGGAGGGGCTGGATCCAAAGTAAACAGCTCCAGCGTGTGAAGAAAGTCACACACAGATGTTATATGTAGACCGATGGCTATTGGTCGTGACAGGAGAATACAGGCAGAGTACACACAGACCACATCCATTCATTATTCATTCAGCTTGATGTATTAACTACCATGAAAACAAAAACTATAATTAAACTATAATATAAAAAAGCTAAAAATTATAATAGTGGCTGGAGCAAACATTTGGGCAAAATGTACTATATAGGACATCAATCAAAGTGACCTCAATATTGGGTCAGATGTCCTGTGCAAGAAATTATTATCAAAAAAAAAAAAGGGGGGAAATATAAATTCCAACAAATGTGTAGCCATGTGCATGGTCATACCGCAGAGAGAGAGCCCAGACCGCCAAGGCCAAGGCAACCCATCCACAGACACAGTGCGCGCAGCACAAACAGAGAAGGGCGCAGTTGGAGGACCCAGGGCACACAGAGGGGAGAGATGGACAGTGGTGGCCCGGGCCCAAAGGGGCCCAAAGTCATATCGGTAAAAATGGTGAGAATCCAATTGACTCATTTAAACCTGGAGGGTCGGTAGCTTTTAATTCAAAGATCCATCGAGATTCTTTTTGGAGAAGCAACCGATCATAGTTGCCCCCCCTGATTGTTGTATGTATACGATCCAGGCCGATGACTCGCAGGCCCCGATAGTCGCCCCCATGCATCGTTTTAAAGTGTCTGGCCACAGATGTGGTGGACGTGGTACTCTTAATGTTGGTGAGATGTTCACCGATCCTGCTTTTCAAATCACGTCCCGTCTTGCCAATGTAGAAAGCCCCACATCGGCAAGAAAGGAGATATACCACATATGGGGTGTTACAATTAACAAAATGTTGTAATGACCAATGATGGCCATTGGGGAGTACAATCTCCCTACCGACAGCTAGAAATCGACATATACCACATCCACCACAGCCGTAAGTGCCAGTGACACTACAATGGGGGCGTATGGAGTCAGTTCCGCGGAAATGACTCCTAACAATAAGGTCCCGGATGGATGGTGCTCTTTTGAAAGCAATCTTAGGCTCCGGTGTCAACAAGGTATTAATCTTTGGATCATTTATCAAAATGTACCAATGGCGTTCAAAGATTCGAGCAATCTCTTTATGTTGAGCGGAATACTTGGTGCAGAACCGTATGCCATCTTCACCATCCCTCCGGGACCCATTCCTCAAAAGCAGGGCCGAGCGATCAGCCGCACTGGCCCGTTGGTATGCCCTCCTCAGCAGGTTATCTGGATAGCCCCGCTCCCTAAAGCGGGCGCGCAGGTTTGCTGCCTCCATTTCAAATGTGGAGGCCTCAGTGCAGTTACGTCTCACCCGGAGGTACTGGCCTACAGGAATGCCCCGGATTGTATGCTTGGGATGGAAACTGTCCGCTCGAAGGAGGGCATTAGTGGCAGTGTCCTTCCTATATAGGCCGGTCGACAGATGACCCAGATCATCAATCAAAATCCAAGTATCTAGAAATGGAATTTTTCTGGAATCATATGTTAACGTAAATCGTAGATTCCGAGCATTTTGGTTGATAATGCCCACAAAGGACCGTAAATCATCCAACGGCCCCGTCCAGACGATAAAAATGTCATCGATGTACCTGTGCCACATCTGAAGGTCCTTTCTGACAGGACGCTTGCGGCAGGGCAGGAGAGAAGTTGGATGGCAAATTGGGACAGCTCTGGCCACAGGTCAAGCCTGCGCACCCAGTAGTTCAAGGGTTCCTCATCGCTGTTCACAGCAGTGTCTACATCCACACTTAAGGCCAGGTAGTCGGCTACCTGCCGTTCCAGGCGTTGGTGGAGGGTTGATCCGGAAGGGCTACGGCGAGGCGTTGGACTAAAGAACGTCCGCATGTCCGACATCACCATGAGATCGCTGGAGCGTCCTGTCTTTGACTGCGTGGACACGGGAGGAGGATTAGTGGCAGTGGTACCTTGCTGGCGTTGTGCTGTCACATCACCCTTAAAGGCATTGTAAAGCATAGTTGACAGCTGGTTCTGCATGTGCTGTATCCTTTCCACCTTCAGGTGAGTTGGTAACAGGTCCGCCACTTTGTGCCTGTACCGAGGGTCTAGTAGTGTGGCCACCCAGTACAGCTCATTCCCCTTGAGGTTTTTTATAAGGGGGTCCCTCAACAGGCAGGACAGCATAAAAGACGACATCTGCACAAAGTCGGATCCAGTACCCTCCATCTCCTCTTGCTCTTCCTCAGTGACGTCACGTAAGTCAACCTCCTCCCCCCAGCCGCGAACAATACCACGGGAAGGTTGAGCAGCACAAGCCCCCTGCGACGCCTGCTGCGGGTGTTCTCCTGCCACCGTCGCCTCCTCCTCCCCCAAAGAAACACCTTGCTCATCATCCTCTGAGTCTGACTCATCTTCTGCACACGACTTCTCTTCTTCCTCCTCCTCCCCCCTCTGTGCTGCCGCAGGTGTTGAGGAAACAGCTGGGTCTGATGAAAATTGGTCCCATGCCTGTTCCTGCCGTAACGGTTCCTGGTCACGCTCATTCACAGCTTCAACCGCCACTCTACGCACAGCACGCTCCAAGAAGTAAGCGTAGGGAATTAAGTCGCTGATGGTGCCCTCACTGCGGCTCACCAGGTTGGTCACCTCCTCAAACGGCCGCATGAGCCTGCATGCATTTTTCATCAGTGTCCAGTTGTCGGGCCAGAACATCCCCATCTTCCCAGACTGTTTCATTCTACTGTAGTTGTAGAGGTACTGGGTGACGGCTTTCTTCTGTTCTAGCAGGCGGGAGAACATAAGCAGGGTCGAATTCCAGCGAGTCGGGCTATCGCAAATGAGGCGTCTCACCGGCATGTTGTTTTTCCGCTGAATTTCCGCAAAGCTTGCCATGGCTGTGTAAGACCGCCTCAAATGCCCACAGAACTTCCTGGCCTGCTTCAGGACATCCGCTAAGCCAGGGTACTTTGCCACAAATCTTTGAACAACTAGATTCATGACATGTGCCATGCAGGGTATGTGTGTCAGCTTCCCCATATGCAAAGCGGCAAGCAGATTGCTGCCGTTGCCTATCTCCAGGTGGTGCGGGGTCAGCCACTCATCCACCTGTTTCTTAAGAGCAGCCAGGAGAGCTGCTCCAGTGTGACTCTCCGCTTTGAGACAAGACATGTCTAAGATGGCGTGACACCGTCATAACCTGGCATGCAGCATAGGCCCTGCGGAGCTGGGGCTGTGTAGCTGGAGAGGAGAACTGCCACTCAGCCAAGGAGGAGGAGGACAGCGAAGAGCATGTAGCAGGAGGAGAGGAGGTGGCAGGAGGCCTGCCTGCAAGCCGTGGAGGTGTCACAATTTAGTCCGCTGTGCCCTGCTTGCCATCGTTCACCACCAGGTTGACCCAATGGGCTGTGTACGTAATGTAGCGGCCCTGCCCGTGCTTGGCAGACCAGGCATCCGTGGTCAGGTGTACCCTTGACCCAACGCTCTTCGCAAGAGATGACACCACTTGCCTCTCAACTTCACAGTGCAGTTGGGGTATGGCCTTTCTCGAAAAATAAGTGCGGCCTGGCATCTTCCACTGCGGTGTTCCAATGGCCACAAATTTACGGAAGGCCTCAGAGTCCACCAGCCGGTATGGTAACAGCTGGCGAGCCAACAGTTCCGCCACGCCAGCTGTCAGACGCCGGGCAAGGGGGTGACTGGCCGAAATTGGCTTCTTCCGCTCAAACATTTCCTTCACGGACACCTGACTGCTGCTGTGGGCAGAGGAGCAGGAAGCGCTCAAGGGCAGAGGCGGAGTGGAGGAGGGTGCCTGTGAAGGTGGAAGGGAGAAAGCGGCAGAAGCAGATGATGCACCTGAAGGAGGAAGAGGAGAAGGAGGGTGACTTTTCTTTTGTGTGCTGCTGCTGCTTTTGCTCAGGTGGCCATCCCATTGCTGTTTGTGCCTTTTCTCCAGGTGCCTTCGTAAGGCACTTGTCCCTACGTGAGTGTTGGCCTTTCCACGGCTCAATTTTTGTTGGCAGAGCGAACAGATGGCTTTGGTCCGATCTGAGGCACACACATTAAAAAATTTCCACACCGCTGAGCCACCCTGGGATGTGGGCACTATTGGGACCTCAGCAGCTGATGCTGAAGGGCAAGTTGGCTGGCTGTACATAGGTGGCGATACATGGTGCCGGACACTGCCACCAGCTGTTTCTGACGAAGAGCTGCCCCAGCTTCTTTCAGCAACTTCTCTCCTCCTACTACTCTCTGACTCCCCCTCTGAACTGTCCCCCTCTTCATCTCCTCTATTGGGAACATACAGAGGATCCCTATCATCGTCATCATCGTAATCATCCTGCCCAGCTTCGCTTGCCTCAGACAAATCCAAACATGCACCATCAGTAGGTCCTTCATCCTCCTTACACGTTACATCCATAGTGTTGCCGCGTAACTCAGACATATGAGCTGGTGAAAATTCATCTGGCTGTAACAACAATGGCTGTGCATCAGTGATTTCAACACTAAATAATTCTTGTGAAGTGTCAAATGCAGCGGAAGTGGTGCTAGTAGTAGCGCTGGTGGCTGAGCAAGATGAGGTGTTCTGTGTCGCTAAATACTCAACCACGTCCTGACAATCTTGGGAGGTGATGGGACGTGCCTTCTTCCGAGCACTGTACTGTGGGCCAGGTCCACACGAAATGACATTTACACGACCTCGCGCAGACCTGCCGGGTGGCCTTCCTCTGGCTCTGGCACTACCTCTTCCTCTACCTGTTTTGTCCATATCGGGTATGCACGGAGTAGTATATCACACTGCGTGCACTCACGTAGGTAGGTGGGTTCACTTAACTGCACAGGTATGCGCACTGATGCGGTGGGTTCACTGAACAGAACAGGTATACAGTGGCGGGTTCACAGAACAGGTATGCAGTGGCAGGTTCACTGAACAGAACAGGTATGCAGTGGCGGGTTCACTGAACAGTACAGGTATACAGTGGCGGGTTCACTGAACACAACAGGTATGCAGTGGCGGGTTCACTGAACAGAACAGGTATACAGTAGCGGGTCCACTGAACAGAACAGGTATACAGTGGCGGGTTCACTGAACACAACAGGTATGCGGTGGCGGGTTCACTGAACAGGTATACAGTGGCGGGTTCACTGAACAGAACAGGTATACAGTGGCAGGTTCACTGAACAGAACAGGTATGCAGTGGCGGGTTCACTGAACAGTACAGGTATACAGCGGCGGGTTCACTGAACACAACAGGTATGCAGTGGCGGGTTCACTGAACAGAACAGGTATACAGTAGCGGGTCCACTGAACAGAACAGGTATACAGTGGCGGGTTCACTGAACACAACAGGTATGCAGTGGCGGGTTCACTGAACAGGTATACAGTGGCGGGTTCACTGAACAGAACAGGTATACAGTGGCAGGTTCACTGAACAGAACAGGTATGCAGTGGCGGGTTCACTGAACAGTACAGGTATACAGTGGCGGGTTCACTGAACACAACAGGTATGCAGTGGCGGGTTCACTGAACAGAACAGGTATGCAGTGGCGGGTTCACTGAACAGTACAGGTATACAGCGGCGGGTTCACTGAACACAACAGGTATGCAGTGGCGGGTTCACTGAACAGAACAGGTATACAGTAGCGGGTCCACTGAACAGAACAGGTATACAGTGGCGGGTTCACTGAACACAACAGGTATGCAGTGGCGGGTTCACTGAACAGGTATACAGTGGCGGGTTCACTGAACAGAACAGGTATACAGTGGCAGGTTCACTGAACAGAACAGGTATGCAGTGGCGGGTTCACTGAACAGTACAGGTATACAGTGGCGGGTTCACTGAACACAACAGGTATGCAGTGGCGGGTTCACTGAACAGAACAGGTATACAGTAGCGGGTCCACTGAACAGTACAGGTATACAGTGGCGGGTTCACAAAACAGGTATGCAGTGGCAGGTTCACTGAACAGAACAGGTATGCAGTGGCGGGTTCACTGAACAGTACAGGTATACAGTGGCGGGTTCACTGAACACAACAGGTATGCAGTGGTGGGTTCACTGAACAGGTATACAGTGGCGGGTTCACTGAACAGAACAGGTATACAGTGGCAGGTTCACTGAACAGAACAGGTATGCAGTGGCGGGTTCACTTAACAGAACAGGTATACAGTAGCGGGTCCACTGAACAGAACAGGTATGCAGTGGCGGGTTCACTGAACAGTACAGGTATACAGTGGCGAGTTCACTGAACAGAACAGGTATACAGCAGCGGGTCCACTGAACACAACAGGTATGCAGTGGCGGGTTCACTGAACAGTACAGGTATACAGTGGCGGGTTCACAGAACAGGTATGCAGTGGCAGGTTCACTGAACAGAACAGGTATGCAGTGGCGGGTTCACTGAACAGGTATACAGTGGCGGGTTCACTGAACAGAACAGGTATACAGTGGCGGGTTCACTGAACAGAACAGGTATACAGTGGCGGGTCCACTGAACAGAACAGGTATGCAGTGGCGGGTTCACAGAACAGGTATGCAGTGGCAGGTTTACTGAACACAACAGGTATGCAGTGGCGGGTTCACTGAACAGGTATACAGTGGCGGGTCCACTGAACAGAACAGGTATGCAGTGGCAGGTTCACTGAACACAACAGGTATGCAGTGGTGGGTTCACGGAACAGGTATGCAGTGGTGGGTTCACAGAACAGGTATGCAGTGGCGGGTTCACAGAACAGGTATGCAGTGGCAGGTTCACTGAACAGGTATGCAGTGGTGGGTTCACTGAACAGGTATGCAGTGGTGGGTTCACTGAACAGGTATGCAATGGTGGGTTCACAGTACAGGTATGCAGTGGTGGGTTCACAGAACAGGTATGCAGTGGTGGGTTCACTGAACAGGTATGCAATGGTGGGTTCACAGTACAGGTATGCAGTGGTGGGTTCACAGAACAGGTATGCAGCCAGGAACAAGCTAAGCCTAACTAATCTTTCCCTATGAGAGACAGTCTGCAGCAGCTCGCCCTACTCTCACTAATGCAGGCACACGAGTGACCTTAATGGCCGCCGCTGCCTGCCTTATATAAGGGGGTGGGGCTCCAGGGGCTAGTGTAGCCTAATTGGCTACACTGGGCCTGCTGACTGTGATGTAGAGGGTCAAAGTTGACCCTCCATGTGCATTATGGGGCGAACCGAACTTCCGCAAAGGTTCGCCTGCGGGACGCGAACGCGAACCACGGAAGTTCGCATGGAACCGTTCGCAGGCGAACCGTTCGGCCCAACTCTATTTAGTTTTGATTTTTTTTCTTTGCTACTAATTGTATTTCCTAGCTGTACTACACGTACAATTCATTATCTCATAAGATTGTTTTGCTTCAGGTTTACTTTAAAGAGTAGCTCTACAAATATATTATTTATCTCATAAGTTTATTCTCACTTCAGGTTCCTTAAAGACACTCTGAAGCGAGAATAAATCTCGCTTCAGAGCTCATAATTAGCAGGGGCATGTGTGCCCCTGCTAAAACGCCGCTATCCCGCGGCTAAACGGGGGTCCCTTCACCCCCAAACCCTTCCCTGCAAAATCAACGACCAACTTGGTCGTAAATTTTACTCTTCCTGGAGGCAGGGCTAACGGCTGCAGCCCTGCCTCTCAGCGCATCTATCAGCGGCGCATCGACGCCTCTCCCCCGCCCCTCTCAGTGAAGGAAGACTGAGAGGGGCGGGGGAGAGGCGGAGGTACGCGTCTTATGGACGCGCGGGAGGCAGGGCTGCGGCGGTTAGCCCTGCCCCAATGCGGAAGCGCTCCCCCTCTGCACGGAGGGGATTTGGGGGATCAGGGACCCCCGTTAAGCCGCGGGATATCGGCGTTTTAGCAGGGGCACACATGCCCCTGCTATCTATGAGGTCTGAAGCGAGATTTATTCTCGCTTCAGACTGTCTTTAAATGCTGCAGCAGTGGTCTATTCTTCTGCAGAGGGCAGCAGAGGAATCTCATAAGTGGGAGTAGCATCCTTTTTCAATTTATCACCATTTAGTAGATATTTCCCCTCTCAGTTTACTGGTCCGCGGAAAGCTGCCAGCTTCAAAGGCTGGAATTTTGTTTTGAATTTTCTCTTTCTTGAAACTATGCTGCGCTGAACGCATCGGAGGCCGTTTGTCTCGTCTGAGCTGTGGCAGGAAATAAGGAATGTTCTCCGGCTTAATTGAAGGTGCTGTGGGGGAAACGGGAGAATGATATTGTGATGAGGCAAAGTCCAGGCCAGCCCATGTGGGTGCAAAAACAGTGAGTGAACTCCTGGAGAATGCGAGGAATCCGCTCTGAAATAAAGCAAAAAAGATGCAAAAATAGAGATTCAGAGAATTTTTCCATTTATAGAAAACTGGTCACAAATACCTGTGTGGGGAAAAGCTCACGTGGAAGATCTCACTTTGCAGAAGAATTCTGCTGGTTATTATGCTTGAAGCAACAAACAGGAGCAAATAAATATTCCATCGTCCAGTCTGCTAATTGTCTAAGCCTTATGCTGCGTACACACTGGCGACTATGGTCGTTTGAAACCGCTAATTAACGATCGTTCCGCCGACAATCGGGGAAAAAACTTTACCCAACGATCATTAACACGAACGACAAAAGAACGACATCGGGACGACGGAAATATCCAACCTGACGGATCGTATCTACCGACAATCGTTACAAAACTATAGTGTGTACAGACATCGGCCGAGAACGATCGTTACAAGGGCCAATGCGCCTGCGTTGAATTCTGACCAGCTTCAGTACTTCCTGTGTAGCGCGGCCGTAAAGATTGTTACATTGCTCATTTCAATTAAACTTTGTTTTCAAGTTAACAATCATATATTTGTATCTATTCTAACTCCATGTCAGTGGGTTTTTTTTAATTTTATATAAGTATGTACGCAACATTTCCTTCTGATCGTTCTTTTCTGCGAGAACGATCGTTACAATGTGTATGATGATAGCTGCATCCCATCGTTGCATTCCTATCGTTGCCGTATCGTTCGTCTTTAAATTATCGTTCCTAGCGAACGATCGTTATCGCAAGTGTGTACGTAGCTTTAGACTCTAAGGCAAGGGTGTCAAACTCAAATAAAAAGTGGGCCAAGATTGAACACTGGGACACAGTCATGGGCCAACCTCAATGCCTACAGGTACATGCACACGTCCAACTTTTTCAAACAACTTGTCGTCCAACTTGTTGTTTGAACAACAAGTTGGATGTTTGTATGCACTGTTGAGCGACTGATAACAGCCGGTTTGCCTGATCCGCTCGGCGGATCCGTCGGTCCAACTGTTGTTCAAACGACTGTAAGGTCTGTGCATGCAGGGCCGGTTTAAGCAACAAAGGGGCCCCAGGGCAAAATAAACCTGGGGGGCCCCCCCAACAGATACCCCGGAGCAAAAATTGGCATTAAGGGACCTTTTTTGCAGCTGGTATAGTCAGGGTTTGAAGCCCAAATCGGTCGGAGCTCCACATTCTGGCTACCCCAGCCTGCATGGGGGACAAGGGGTTAAAAAGTTTCAGGAGGGGGGACCCCACATAATTGAAAAAAAAAAATTCCCACACTGTAAACATAAAAAAAAATTGGGAAAATAGGAAAAAAATGCCAGGGATCTTCATACAGCTATATTGCGGCTGTATAGCGATCCCTGGCCAAAGTGATGCAGCTGCGTATGGACCCCCTGGAAATCCCATCAGGAAATGTATTGCTCTTTCTTTTGATACATGTAAAATTACACTACCGTTAGGGTTGCTACTAAAAGTGACATTTACCGCTTTTAAAAGTATACTTTTTTTCCTTTGAAACTTTAAAATCGATTTTCTCAAAAACTATAAGGTCTTTTTGAAAAATTGTTTTTTCCTCTTGTTCCCAATGATATCCTTAACCACTTCCGGATTCTCGGAGCGTATATACACGCCCCTGAATCCAGAAGTGTATACCATGGAAACGGCCGCTCGTACGAGCGGCCGTTCCATGTCAGTTCCCGGAGGGTGTCTCCGTGAACACCCTGCGAGCCGATCGGCGGCTCGCAGGGTAAATGTAAACACACGGGGAAGATCTTCCCCAGTGTTTACATGTATACGGCGCTGCTGCGCAGCAGCGCCGTAGAGGAGATCGGTGATCCCCGGCCTCTGATTGGCCGGGGATCACCGGCATCTGATAGGCTAAAGCCTATCCCATCAGGCGCAGGACGGAAATCCGTCCTGCGCCGCTCACAGGGGGAGGGAGAGGGAGGGAAGGGGAAGGAGGCCAGGAAGCGCTGCGGAGGGGGGCTTTGAAGAGCCCCCCCCCCGCAAGCGCAAGCAGCCGGCGGCGATCAGACCCCCCCAGCAGGACATCCCCCTAGTGGGGAAAAAAGGGGGGAAGTCTGATCGGCCTGGCTGCTAGCTGATCGGTGCTGCGGGCTGGAGAGCCCACGCAGCACCGATCAGCAAAACATAGCATGGTAGGGAAGTGGTTAACATATCCTGCAAATTTAGGGTTTCTAGAATTTAAGGTGGATTTGCGAGTAATCATTAAAGTCGGCTGCTTTTTAAATGTGTATTTTTTTTCCTTTGAAACTTTAAAATCGATTTTCTCAAAAACTATAAGGTCGATTTGAATTTTTTTTCTCTTGTAGCCACTGGGGGCCCCTACAAGCTCTGGGGCCCTGGGGCAGCTGCCTCCTTTGCCTCTATGGTAGCGCTGGCCCTGTGTGCATGTGTACAAACAATTCTTAGTTGTTTTTGCGAACTAATAGACGTTCAAGCAACAAGTCGTTTGATCAGTCGTTTGATGAAAGCCAAGGCCAGTGGCCCACTGAGAGCATCACTTGCTAAAGTGTAAGCGCTTTGTGTAGCGTTTTTTGGCCATGTGTTGCACCGTGATTTCCGCTACGATTACAAGCAAGCAGTAGCTGATACCCGCTTCCCAAGGAGAAATCTTTACCTTTACTCAAATAGAGCTTCAGGGGGGTCTGTAAGGCTGATATTGTGGTGAAAACCCCTCCCATGTGATGTCATGTCCATGGTCCTGACAGTTTGCTGTCTGTGAACATTGTTGCATTGTAGGAAACAACAGATTTTTTTAACTGCCAAGCAAGCAGTATATCCCTCTGTGCATAAGACTCTCAGTAACTATCACTCCTTACAGATCACCTGTCAGAACTAAAGATGTCACCACCAGTGATAAATGAGGAAAGTGGAAAGATTTTACAATGGGCAAACACTATAATCTGTAAATGAATATTGTAAAAAATAAGCAATTTTATTCATTATGTTAATTTCACTACAGTTCCTTTTTAAACTACCTGCCGGTATAGTGACACTCTCTGCTGTACAGTACTCCATGTGCAGTACAGTTCTCATGCTGCTGATATTTAAAGGCCCATTATCTTCGCAGCCAAGCTTCTTAACCACCACAAATGTTGAGGGTGAATTTTAAGGCTACATATGTGCATCCCCCAGCACTGGTTCCTGAGATTTGGCATACAAACCTATGTTATGAACCAGGGAGCTGCAAATTGGCACAGAGGTAGATCAGGGGGTCACTTCCATATCCTCAAACATGTGGGTTATTTGGGTAGGAGGGGTGGCTGTGGAAATATCGGGCCTCAAATATTCAAGATAATGACCCATTGTTACGTAAGGCAGCAAAATGTGTCATTACACCAGGTTTCCGGAGGTCCATGTCAGCTTCCTTCTGATGTGTAGCCCCGCCCCTTCCACAGAGAGTCATTGGTGCTTCTCTATCTTCAAACGGAGATGCACCGATGACCTTAAGTGCAAAGGAGTAAAAAGGGGGTTTTTGGGGAGGGGAAGAAGGTTTGACCATAAATCACCCATTACACCACCTTCACTAGGTAATTTTTACCCAACCACCACAATTGTATCAAACAATTCCAAACGTGACAAGGTTGACGTGAAAAATGTAAGGATTATGTAAGGATTATTTTATTGATTCGTTAGTGACTATACCAAAATGTAAAAGGCGTGTCAGAGCACAACACATTAAAAAACAGCGCTGTTGTACAATAACTGCGTCACACCTCCATCCAAACACACCACAGAGACACACCACACGCACACGGGCCCATAGGGACTACAACAAGTCTCAAAACCTCAGTTCACAAGTCCATTGATGAAGAGCAAGATTCCTCCTATTTGCGCAGCAAAGCACAGCAAAGCAGTCCGCAGCTTGGAAGCACAGTCGTACAAGACTTGTTGATACTCACACCTCTGGCAGCTTAAGTGAGATCCGAGGTTCAGGACTTTAGTACCTCTCTACAGGGGCCCCTGTATCTGCATGTATTGTCCACCGACAAGCTTCCCATCCGTACCGACATGTCAGACGAGACTGTAACAATAACGTTTCCACTGAGGCTCTCGGCGTTCAGTCGTGCACTGCGGTCATCTTCCGCCTCTGCACTGCTGGAGAAGATTTCCGCTTTCGCTCGGTATAGCCCAGCAGAGCCAGCTAGTATGATTCCCACACAGGGTAATCGGCATCAGGACTTGAGCCTGCCTGAGGCGAGGGACGCTCCGTGGTGCGCCAGATCGGCGGTGCAGCCGCAGCACAAACTGCCTACTAGTTTCGACCGGCGCTTCCGGTCTTCCTCAGGGCGTGGCCTATCGTCCGGGGGCCAATCCTTTTACAGGTTCCTTTGGCTCCTCCTCTACTGCGCTGGTCAGACAAGTGTGACTACTAATCTCATCCCACCGGAACCCATTCGTTTTTCTCATTAGTTCCACTACAGTTCCTCACACGCTCGCCCATCATTCATTAAGTGCAAAGGAGCTGGGTTATGCATTGGAAGTTAACAGGCATGGACCTTAGGAGACCAGGCAGGTAGTTTGAACTTTATTCAAAACTGGAAAATCATGAAATCGCTGCAAAATTGCTTTTAAACAGTGATTCAAAAGTGATTTTGCAGCATTCTCATATTTTTCTCCCAAAAAGCTGCAGGACCTGCGGTTACGATTTTGCCAAATGAAATAGCTCCTGTGGGTTCACCAGCCGGTGATCCCAAAGTGCAGTAAAAGTGACTCTAGTGGGCCCCGGCTTGATTGCCCAGGAAGAGCAGTTTAACCCTGTCAATGTCAAGAGCTAAGCAGCAGTCAAAGCAACCACAGTTAGTGTTATGGGGGGCAGGGCAGCAATAAGATGGGCATTGCGGTTTGGTTTGGGCACCAGGCTCATATATAGCTAAAGCAGCAACTGTGAAGGTATCAGCCTGCAATGCTTGGTTTCAGTACTGGAGGTAAAGAAGATAAAACAGAAGTCTCAGTTAAGGTGCCCATAAACGGTACAATTTTTAATGAACAGTCATATTTTCAATCAGATTATTCATATTCTTATTTAAATAAACTTATTTCCATATACAGTACCATTCTATACGCAATCTCCATTCTACCAACAATATTCTCCTCTCTTCCTCTCTGAAGGTCTCTTCTCACTCCCGCTTACAATACTTTTTTGGATCCTCTCCTCCTCTGGAACGCCCTTCCTCAACACATCCGCCACTCACACACACTTACCCTTTCTAGGTGCAATCTGAAACTCACCTCTTCAAGCAAGCATGCTATCTCACTTAGGACACTTTGGCATCTGACCCTCACTTTACCATTTCATACACAGTGTCCCTTCACCTATTGTCCTATCGCTTTACCCCTTAGACCAGTGGTCCTCAAACTAAGGCCCGCAGACCGAATGCGGCCCCCCGAGGCTTTTTCACTGGCCCCCCAAACACAAAATGTATAACTTATAGATGTGGCCCACTGCAACTTTAAATGTCAGGGACCCGCATACAGAATAACAGTGCTGGCACCACCTATCCTCATGCTTTAGAAGTTAGCATGCGGTCATTTGCTGGCTTCCATTCCAATTCTACATCAGTATACAGTGACAGTGCTGTCCAATTGAAGGGTAGGTTTTCACCTGGGTATGCTTCACTGTCTGGTGCACAAAGTTGTTCTTCGGGTGCCGCATGACCGAATGGCTGCTGCTGTGAGTTCTCCTCCGGGCATGATTTGGTGAATCAATACCTAGATTCAATGTAATGTTTTTCAACATAATTTTATGTATGCTCCGGCCCCCCAGCAGTCTGAAGTATGTTGATCTGGCCCTCGACCGAAAAAGTTTGGGGACCTCGCCTTAGACTGTTAGTCAGAATGGCCAGGGCTCTCTTTCCCTTCTGACTCTCAATGCTATGTAATGTATCTTCCACCACTATTTATACATCTGTAGTTGTTTTATTCACTGCATTAGCTGTAATCCACTATTGTCTTGTATTATTAACTGTTGTACTGTTTATATTGTATTGTTATACCTTATATTCTGTTGTGTACAGTGCCACAGAAGATGCTTGCGCTATATAAATCAATAACAAAACACCTGTGTACAGTGTAAATATGAGACTGAGAGGCAAACAACGTATTAAAAAATGAATGTAAAACATAACAAAAGGTGCTTACAAGCCCCCTGTGATAGCCGCACTTACGCCTCAGACTCAATTTACAGGTTGGTTCACGTACATTATAGATTACCTTGTAAAATGACTATGATGGAACTGTATAAATAATTTTACATCATTTAAAAAACAAATCAATGAAAAATGACATCACAATATGAATTAAACATCAGTTGTAATGCTGATCTCTGTAATTACACAGTGAGGCCCGGAGGAAGCTATATGTAATCCTGATCATTCAGCGTTTATTCTGGAAGCCAATTCCATAATGGCAAGTCAACGCCTTATCTCATCTCCTGATAATGATGTATGGCAGGCTCAGACACTTTCCATGATGTCAGTCTGGGCAGGAAGTGAGAACTGCTGCCAGGACAGAATACACAACAAATGTGTTTTTCCTGTGTTTGTTTTTATGCTCCGATGTCGAATTATTCATCAAACAGCAAAGACCTAACAGCAATATGCCTATCATCTAATCAGAATTAATTTTGTAATGCTCTAACGTTACCAATATGAATTCTGATTGGTTCCTGTGGGTTACTATAGATTGTGCTTAACGAACTTCTGACGCTATATGAAAAATCTATTTTTTCCAGGCCCGAGCAGCAGTCTCAGTCCCTTGCCGCAGCCCTGGTCCTCCTCGGTGTCCCTGCTAGCCTCCCGCAATGATGGCCACCTGCCGGTGGGGTAGGCTATTCTGCGCTTGTGCGCACGCATCCATGTCATCTGGCGCGTACTATGCCTACGCATGACTACTGCACACATGTCCACGTCATCTGGTGCGTACTGCGCCTGCACACAACTACTGTATAGGCGCAGTAGGCGCCAGATAATATGGACGCGCAGGCGCAGAAGAGCTGACCCCGCCGGTGGGTCACGATCATTGCGGGTCACCAGCGGGGACACCGAAGAGGACCGGGGCTGCAGCGAGGGACTGAGACTGCTGCTCGGGGCTGGAAGAATACTCAGGTGAGTAAAATAATTGATTTTTCATTTTGCCTCGGAAATCCTTTGAAGCGGAATTGTCAGTCATATTCCATTTACCCACTGCGCTGTGTTTAATATGCAGTCTACAACCTGACCCTGCATTGCAAGCATTCCAATATAATCATAGGTGTTTCTGCTATAATAAAACTTATCTCAGTCAGCCTGGCTCTATTTGGTACATTGCCGAGGAGAGGGAAGCCTGTTATATGCCCTCCAAATTCCTGCTCCTCACTAATTGGCTGAGGGTAGTTCAGTGTGACAAGAGGCTGAGAAGAGAATACACCTCTCCCCACTGCAGAAGCTGTTGAAAGCAAGCTAGATATGACAATGCACTTTTTGGGAGAAAAAAAAGAGTAAGGGAGGAAGGCACAGAAGGTATGTGCAGATATTCAGCTTTTCATGAGCAAGAAGGAACTCCAAAGATGCATCACATGTGTCAGAAGTGACTATGCAAATCATTTCTTTAACTCCTACCCATACATGCAGATGAATCCAGGTCAATTCACCCAGAAGGAGCTGTCTACAAGTTAGATAAAGATACATACACACAAGCTAAAATGAACTCAGCTGAGGTGGTTGATAAAGACCTCCTTGGGAAAGACTCTAGCATAAATACAGGAGCTGCCTGACTTCACTTAAGGATCCAGCCTGCCAGATCTCTAGCAACATGATGTTCATTGTTCTCCCCACTCACCCTGAAGCAGAGCATCATCCCTCCTACCTTCTCCATTGTAAGAAATGTGTTGATAGCCTGTTGACCACACTATTTACTGAAGGTAGGAAATGGGGGCAGCTATGGAGGAAAGGTATGTATACTCGACATGTTCGAGGAGGAAGGGGTTATGATGTGCCACCATTGTTGGCTGCACTTGTTAAGAGGTTAATTGGGGAGTACGTGAAGATGGTTACCATGGGGTGCATTGTTGTAATTAAATGAGGGGTAGTTCTGACTGCAATCTCGTTTTACTGACTTTTCAACAATAGGGCAACTTCACTAAAAAGTGTTAAAATTGGCGTGCACAGGCAGGCAATTTTACAGCTACAACATGAATGTAGCAGCGCACATTGCTTAATTTGTATATCCATAGGCGGATACAACGGGTAGATGTGAATGATTTGGGGACCATTGCAGCGGGTTGCTTGTGCGATAAAAAATTCAGATGCAGAGAGCAGAGTGGACAGTGACACCTAGTGGCTCCAGCGTAAGCTCCGGAGAGACCCTATCGGGGGAAACCCTGTCACTGAGGTCTGGGTGGCTGATCGAAGGAGGAATAGGATGGGGTTCCAGTGGAGGAATGAAGAAGTTAGGGCCCTTCCTTCCTGCGGGGTATGAGGGGAAGGGGTCTGAATGTAGGAAGGGGCCTCCCTAAAGTTTTGCAGTGGGGCACCTCGAGATGTTACGCTCCTGCCTTAAAGGTCCTCTTAACAGCTAACAGCCAGAAACAGGCATTCTTTAGAAAAGATGGCAACTTCCTTAATTTTCTCACTACGGTTCTGCTTTGATTTGCAAATCATTGAACAAAGAGTTCACAAGAAATGACAAACAGTATGATAAATTATGCATACTAGTAAATCAGCATTCAGGCTATTTTTTTGCTTTGCACCCAAGCCTAGATTTCACTGACTATTCCCTCTAAAGGTTTAGTGGAGATTTGCATAAGGAAATCGCATGGCTACGAATAAACCCGCGTGCCCCACTGAATGAAATCTGTTCTAACAGGATGCCAAACAGGCCGGCCTCGCTTATCCATGCATGAACACACATATGTTTATTATTTTCCCTGAATACTGCGTCATTCTTTTTTGCTGATGGCGGGGTATAATGCAATCCGTGGATAGGACGGGGCTCAGGCTGATGTTTAATTTAACTGCTTTTATATCGCGTTTGAACAGATTAAACAACTGATGGCCTTGAAGCTAACAGACCCAGTATAAAAACAAGGCAAAGTGCTTATGTTTTCTGTCCTCGTTTTTGAAGGATTTATAGACAAAGGATTTCGATTTTGAATTCAGCCTTCACGTCGGCGGAGAACACTTGACGAAAAGGGACAATATTTATAGTATGCTCCATTGCCTTGATTAGAGTAAACAAGTGATGATGTGCTTACATACTCCACATTATTATTATGCATTCATATAATGCTGACATCTTCCGCAGTGCTTTACAGAGTCTATAATTATATTGTTAATTGTCCCTCTGAGGAGCTCACAGTCTATTGTCTACCATAGTCTTATGTCACTATTATAATTTAAAGCGGACCTGAATTTAGAACTTCCTCTCTGCTCTAAAAGATAAGCAATGGCATAATAACCTGTAAAGTATAGTGAGGATATAGCTAATACATTTTACAGAGCCACATCAGTCCCATTGGCAAACGCAGGGGGGGATTACAGCTGCCCAGAATCCCCTTTCAGACCAGGACCTGTGCAGTATCTGGGGAGAGGTGCAAGTTGAGACACCAGAATATCTGCAGGTATCCTGCAGCTCACAGCACTGCCCCCTTTATTTCCTAGCTACAGCTGACTTTGGATATAGCAGCAGCGTGTGTACAGAGCATGGAGCAGCAGCGTGTGTACAGAGCATGGAGCAGCAGCGTGTGTACAGAGCATGGAGCAGCTCTGGGGAACATAACAGAGCCAGGTATAAGCACAGCCCTGTGCCCTGCTGTGTGAATGCTTCACTTTCCCCTTCAATACCAATGTCGGCTGTTATTATCTGTTTCCAAACTGCTCCTGATCAATCCCGCTGTCGATTGGGAGCAGATCGGACATTTAGGAAATAATTGTCAGATCCTGTCGGTCGGACGGGAAATTGCATTATGTGTACCCAGCATGATGTCCTACCATATTATTATACTGTATTGTGCGTGGCTGAGGGAGGCCTTTCAGAAATCCCCCCCTTGAAAATCCTGGGTTTGCCCCTGAGTCCAACATGCAGACAGCCTGTTGCAGACTTTTTGGTACTCATCAGTGCATGGGAGGGATTGATTTGGCGCTATGAGATAAGACTAGAAGGCTTTTTGGTCTCTTTTCACCCTTTATACCTACTAGATGGTTCTGGGTGACCATAAGATGTCTGGATATTACTTAGCACTGGTCCATGCCCTATCCCATAGAGCCATATCAATCCACGCCATGCACTGATGAGAAGCGGAAAATCAGAAACAGGCTGTCTGTATGTTGGGTTGGTGTGGCTCTGTAAAATGTATTAGCCACAGGCTCAGTATATACCAGCGGTTCTGGATGTGTGTCTGGCTTACACGGGCATAGATGATTTGTATATTCAGGAGTGACGCATCATGGGGAACCACCGTTTCTTGCTGAATTATCGTAAATACCTTCTGTTTTAAATGGAGTCTGAAGTGAAATAAAAAATAAAAAAAATAAACAAAAACTTACCTAAGGAGAAGGAAGGCTCTAGGTCCTATAGAACCTTCCCGTTCCTCTCATGGTCTGCTCATTCCAGCACTGGATCCCCGTTCAAATCCCTGAGTGCTCCCGAAGATGTGTGGCTCCACACTGTGTATGCACACAAGCTGCCAAAGACTGTCTGCCTCCCGCAGCCCCGGAAGTGATCAGTCTCTAACCCATTGGTCAGAGACTGCTCACGGGGGAGCCAGCGGTGAAATGAGGAGACCAGGAGAGGAATGGGAAGGTTCTATAGGACCCAGAGCCTTCCCTCTCTTTAGGTCAGTATCTGTTCTGTATTTTTGTTTTTGTTTTTTGCTTCAGACTCATTTTAAAAAGGCAAAATTACTTTCTGCATGGAATTAGGTGACTGTATACAATGGCATACAAGAGTAATTTGCTTGGAGTTGCCCGCAGTCCCGAAGCATTGCCTTGTTTTCCTGACACATGCAGGAAAGGATGCCCTGTAGTTATCTTCTGTTTTAAGAAGACATTTCAGTTCTTTATACTGTAATGTCCTCCATGCAGTCAGCAATAGAGAAGTGATGGCTGCACTCCACAGCTCTATGCCTTCCTGTCCCCCAGTGACCTGCATGCCCCAGGAAGAGAGGTGCACCCTGATCTCTGCTATAGATGTGACCTCATTTGGCCTCTCCTCTGGTACAGATTAGGTTATGACTGCTGTTTTGCGAGCGTCAGTACAGATTGCCATCAATGTCAGATGTCTGAGCTCATGACTGATGATGTATTGGCTGTGTGTGCACAATAAATCCCAATTCTCTTTACTGACAGATCTGCACAAGCTGCAATGTCTGAACGCACTTTCATTCGATGCTCCATCAAGACGTGAACGTGGGGGGGCCTGTTAGGAGAACAGATACCTGGAACACACACTGGGGTTCATGAGTCAGAAGCAGTGGTGGGTCTGGTTCTGGGCAGAGCTGGATCATCCACAAGGTAACCCTAGGCAGATGTCTATGGCGTGGAGATAGTCTATGGGCGATAGTCTATGTGCCTGGTGGATGCTACCACCCACCAAATCTTACTAAAAAACCAGGTGACCATCAGCAGAGAGCCAATACTGCTATCTTGCCTAGGGCCCCATTTCATCTTGATCCTTCTTTGGTTCTGGGCTATTGCGGACTTCTGTAGCATCATACTCAATGATGCACCTGACTGGGAATTCTGACAGACTGCGTTCACACTATGGGCTTGATTCACCAAACCTTGATAACTAAAATATCACACCTTATCAAAGATATCACACCTTATCAAAGATATCACATCTTATCAAAGTTAACATGCCTTATCAGAGTAGCGTAGCGAGGGTTAAAAACGTATGCCTGCTAATTGGCAATGGCACTCGTCCTGCCCTGAGCCCCTGCGGGTTCATAGTGCTCGCTATGCTACTCTGATAAGGCATGTTAACTTTGATAAGGTGTGATGTCTTTTATAAGCAGGGGCGTAACAATAGGGGCTGCAGCCCCTGCACCCGTGGTGGGGGGGAGGGGGGGCTCAGGGCCGTTTTAGGGGGCTGGAGGGGTCACAGCATGAGGGGAGAGCCATGGCCACACATCGGCGGGGAGTGGGGATGGTCCCCCCCTCCCTCACCCAGTACTGGGCCGAAATTACGCATGAGCGTAATTACGCATCGTAATTCAATGTAAATTTACGCGTAAGTGCTACGCGTAACTTACGGTCTTACGCGTAATTTTTTACGCGTAAGCAGTAAAGTGGCATCGTAATTACACTGTCTACCGTAATTGCTAGGCATGCGTAATTTTACAAACGTAATTACTAACGTAAAAACTCCCCTTTTCTAAGAGTAGCCAATCAGTCAACATCCTAAGCAACCAATAGTATCTTCTCCCGCCCTTCAGTATAAGCGTACGTTTTGACGCATACGGATGATATGTACGCAATAACTGTCACATTGACGGCTATTGCGTACATATCGTCCGTATGCGTCAAAAAATACGCATTAATGGGTATTACGGCACTACGTGTAACATCATAGTGTAAGCGCTGACATTACGGTATCCTTACGCGTAACTGCGTAAGTTTACGCGTAATTACAGTGATGTACCGTAGATAATTTCCTACGCCGTAACCGTAATTGCGTAATGCGTAATAGCGTAAAATTACGCGTAATGATCCGTAAGCGTAGATTTTTCCATTACGACCAGCACTGCCCTCACCTCGGGCTCTCCCCTCTGCGCTCTACTCGAGCTTTAATAAGTGTGTTTGCAGGCGGCGGGCAGCGGCAGATATACATACCTTCCTTGCATTCCACCACGGATATGCTCCTCACTCTACGTTCTGACGCTACTCTGCAGGAGGGCCCGGTGGCTCCTAGTTACGTCCCTGTTGCAAAGGTGTGATATTTGCGTTATCACGATTTAGTGAATCAAGCCCTATGTACGTTGCTGTGTGGCAGGATGAGAGAGAACTGCCCGTCCAACTGTGTTGTCATGTTCATTCTCTCTTTCTGCGATGCATTTCTGGATAATGTGTACAATAACGAGTATGTTACCATAGCAATCTTCATGGTATATGAAAAGTAACATGCACATTATAACATATGGAGTGTGCGGTGAGTTTTGCCTGTTTTGCCGAATATGCTTAAAGCACAGGTGTCAAACACAAGGCCTGCGGGCCAGATGCGGCCCTCCTTGCCATTTTATGTGGCCCTCAAGAGCTTCAAGCGTCGGTATTTCTGACTGAAATATTGTCAGTTTGAGCTGGAGTGCAGCAATAATCCACAAGACACCAGTACAGTACTTGAGTAATCTTCAGAACTGCTAGAATCCCCAAAGCGTGCTGGGGGTGAGCACATCCATACTGCACATGTGCGAGTGGACTTGTGCATGGGCAATACAGATGCAGTCATATTTGGAACTACTCGGGAACACAAGTAGTTCTGAAGATTACCTGAGTACTTATGAAGAGCTTTTTCAACCGAGCTGGTCAAATAGCTACACCGTAGATGTCACTGGAATGATGGGTATCCAATGCTCAATTTTCCAGTCAGCTTTTACACAGAGCTGTTTCCACAGTTGCTTACTCAGCAGTGTCAGCAGGAATACAGAAGATAAGGAAATGTATTCCCCCTGTCAGTCTGCTCTGTGACGCCGTGTTCTGGCTTCACCCTGTGACAATTTCTGTTTTGCCTTGTGCCTTAGATTTGTGTAGGAGCCTTTAGCTGCTGACAAATATTTATACTACAGAGGATTGGAGGGATAAAGAGTAAGCTGCAGTTATGTTCCACAGATGAGAGGCTGCCCATCCTCGGCAGGAGCTTCTGAGGTCAGACAGGCAAACTCACACCATACAGATGAGTTGTGATGTCCCAGTGGTCTCCTTCTGTGAAAATTACTATTATATGGACCCATTAACGTTTAAACAGCACTTTGTGTACCTTCATGTTAAATTTCCCTCATCCTTTGATGACTAGTGTCCTTTTTTACAACCTTCTTTCAGGCACACATTAGGAAATGTGATCTAAAGTAGCTCTGTTGCAGGAGTGAGGGCCCTTTTCCACTGCTGCCTGCGCATATGCCTGCGATCGCGCTGCGGTGCCTACCCGCAAGCAGCAATTTCAACTAGACGCAATTGCGAGGTTTACCTGGGGGGACCGACTGTGATTGTGGTGAGAATCTCATGAGCCGACGATTGCGTGTGGGTAAAAATGTAAATCGTGGCGCTCTGGCGCGCCGATTGGCAAAACGGCTGCAATCAGTTTTTTGAAGTGGATCGCAGCCAGTGGAAAAGGGCCCTTAAAGTGTACCAGAGATGGGAACTTAAGAAAAAAATTATACATACCTGGGGTTTCCTCCAGCCCCCTCCAGGCTTATCGCTCCCTTGCCATCCTCCTCCGCCTCCTCGTTCTTCCACAACTGGCCCCCGGTAAGTTGTTGAGTCGGAGCCAGTCGGTACAGGCACACTCCGGCCACATGCGGTCCCCAGTAACACTCCAGGCGACAGGAGCGTGCGCAGCCGAGCCGCGCATGCGCTGTTGGCCTAGAACTGGAGGACTTTCAAGGGCCAATTGCAGAAGAACGAGGATGAGGAGGAGGACGGCGAGGGAGCGATAAACCTGAAGGGAGCTGGAGGAAGCCCCAGGTATGCATATTTTTTCTTCAGCCATCTCAGGTTTACTTTAACAGCAGGTTTTGCATGTGGGCTGCTGCTAGGGTCAACATGCCTAAGCGGTTGAGGAGCTACTAAGTTTGATTGGCTTAGTTTTAAGTTTCATGCTGTTTGCAACAAATTTGCAATGATTGTCCATCTCACTGATCATCGCTAGTCCTGATCAAAGACTTTGAAAGTAAAATAAATGACAATAAATAATTCATGGTCTAATATACTGTATATATAAAAACAAGCCCTGGCACTACTTATCAACTCTTTCTCTTCACATTGTTCCCTGCCTTCCCCTGTCTTCATTCTTTCCGTTGAATACTTTCCCCTCATCCTTGTCTCTCTCACCCTCCTCTCCATTTTCCTCATCTTACTTATTCTTTTCTCCTTATTTTCTCCCCCCTCCCCCCTCCGCTTCTCTGCTTGTTCTCCCAATACCAACTTTTCCTTTTCTTATCTCCCTAAATGGTTTCTCCCTCTTCCTCCTCTTTCTTCTCCTTTTTTCCCAACATTTTTTCTTATTCTTCTCATCTCTTCATCTTCTCCCTCCTTCTCTACCTCTTCTTCTTTCCCCATTTCCTTCTCTGAGCGATGCGCACAAATTTCCTACAATTGCAATTATGATGCAAATTGTAATGCAAAATTTCTGGAAAAATCTTAATTCATTTTGTTTGTATTTAATCAGACACCATAATTTCGCAACTTTGCATAATTTAGTGTTGACTTTAGCGGTTAATAGCAAAGCCCCCATATATTCTATTGTCACCAAAATTGATACCTATGTTAAATAGAATAGTGGGAGCAAGTCAAACATATTTTTTCAAAAAGACCTTTTTGACAACATCGATTTGAATATTGATTTTCTTAAAAACCACAGGGTCTTTTTGAAAAAATTATTTTTTTGTCATGTTCCCACTATTCCTCGAAAAATATAAGTAGTAATTGGTGACAATAGCATGTATGCGGGCTTTGCTATTAAACACTAAAGTCGTAATGAAATTACGCAAAAATTATGCAAACACATGAAAATTATGCAAAATTACAAATGGATTTCATGAAAACCATTTAATTGCCAAATTGCAATTATGAATGG
Organism: Hyperolius riggenbachi; assembly: GCF_040937935.1. Lineage (NCBI taxonomy): Eukaryota > Metazoa > Chordata > Amphibia > Anura > Hyperoliidae > Hyperolius > Hyperolius riggenbachi. The sequence goes on from NC_090654.1 coordinate 79,131,029, forward strand.
CATTGCGAATCATGTATATGAAATTTCACACAATTGTAATTGGCCAGATACTTTGAGGTGACTCGGCATTCTCTGATTGGTGCAGTGCTTCCGAGTTCTGTGATTGGGCTAAAATTACCAAGCTGCGGTAATGCGGTATTTCAACAGAAATGCAGATTTCCAATCAGAAATGCGGAAATTCCAATCCCACGAAATTCGAAAGATCATCCCTACAGATCTTGTTTTTACACTCCCTCATTTTCATCTTTCTATTCCTCTTCCTTTTTCTTCCTCATCTGCTTCTCCCACTTCTGTTTTTCTCTCTCTCTTCCTCCTTTTCCTCTCTTCTTCCTTTCTTCCTCTCCTTCTTTCTTCGTCCTCTCGCTTTTCTTCCTCTCTCCTCCTATCCGTCCTCCTTCTCTCTCTCTCCTCCCTTACCTATCTCCTCTAGCCTCTCTCCCTATTCCTCTTCTATTTCTTCCTTCCTTCCCTCTTCCCTTTCCCCCTTTTTCTTTCATCCACCCTCTGCCCTGCAGCAAGCTCAGGAAATGAATGAAGGCACAGGCTGCAAAGCACGAGCCAAGGCTGGTATCATGTTCCCTTTTTTTTAGGTTTCATCCGTCAAACCTCTGCTGAAAAGTGCTCATTTTTAGGATAAATTCCCTCGCAGCAAAATCTCCATAAATGGGGTTGTGGCTGTGTTGTTGTTGACTAATGTTAATGACATCAGCCTGAAAGAAGCTGAGTCAGTGCCAGACGCCTCTGCATGTAGTAGGCCTGCTCGCCCTCCACACACGTGCCGACAGATGCACGTTATCCCACCCTTCCTAGGGTGAACGCTAGTGCAGACCTGACGTGACACTAGTCCCAGCAAGCATCGCTCTGATTCATTTATGACACACAAGCTTTCAGAAGCCATGAAACTACTATTATGTCTGCTAGAAAAAAGCTCCAGCTGTTCATGAATAATCCGTTCCAGCAAAGACAAAAAAAAGGTTTTGAATAAGCCAAAAGTTTGAAGCACTCTGTAGTGCCTGAGATGTTCTGTCCTTGTAAGCCCCAGCTACAGGTACAGATGTTTTCCTTGTACTGTGTAGGCAGTCACTGGTTTTATCTATGGATTAGCTTCTTGATTCACTGATGTCAAATAAATGTATTTTACGGTTGCGTAGCAATAGGGGATGCAGAGGTAGTGACCGCACCAGGGCCCCTGGACCAGATGGGCCCAGTAGGGGCCTCCCTCAACCACTCTTTATTGGTGCTTAGCTGGTAATGATCACCTCTATATGCACTTTGATTAGCTGAAACCATTAATAGACGTTTCCCCTTACCAGTTTATACTGCTCTGACACTGCAAGTGTCCTTGGCAGGTTTAGGGGCTCCATAATAATTGTTATGCATAGAGGGCTTAAAGGGGGTCCAATGTAATACTTGCAATGGGGCCCAGAGCTCCTAAGCTATGCCACTACTCTTTAAACACACTTATACTAGCCATTCCTGACACAGACTTCTAGAGCTGTAGGCTGCACTCTAATCATTGATCTCTGCTTGTATCCCAAATTCCTGCATCCTGTTGATGCTGAGCCAATCAGCAGCAGAAGCTCTTCCCACATCTCTTGTCACTTGTAAAATGAGACTTGAACTTGCAAAAGGAACCCATTTTGTCTTACAGCTCTAAGGTTCACACTGGAGCAGAGCCGGGACAAGGTCCTGCAGCACCCAGGGCTGAGACACAAAAGTGAGCCCCTCCATCCCCCCACCCGAGCCGTCACTATTGATTGCTATTAGACGCTATTAGACTATGAGGTGGGGCCCCCAACACCTCAATCTCTAAAATTATCTGGCTTTCAGTCACTGCCATGAATCATATTTTCTTATTTCTCTCTGCTTCAAACACAATAGGGGAATGATAGCTGAGTGAGTTGTGCGCCCCCTCCTACACTGCGCCCTGAGGCTGGAGCCTCTTTCGCCTCTGCCTCGGCCCGGCTCTGCACTAGAGACTCAGTCTGCATGGAGTTTGCATGATTTTCATAACTTTGTCTGATGATCTTCAGGTTCCTCTCACAAGGCAAACATTTGTTGGTATGGTAACTGGCTTTCTCCTAAATATAATGGCTCTACAGAGATGTAGGTGCATTATAAATAGTGATATAATTAGTTCAATGTTATGTAATGTATACAGTAAACTTGGCTAAATCAGTCCAAACCAGGAAAAGCCTTATTCTAGATGACAATGAAAGGGACTAGAACCACTTTTGAATTTTTAACTTTTTACAACTTTGTGTTTACATTTTGATTTAAAAGATGAGATAAACAGCCTGATGCTGCTTTCTAATACGTATCTTGTTACAGCAGATCTTGCACTCAGATAATATTCGTTGGTTTCTCTCAGGAACACACAACGTGTTTTTTTTTATTCTTCCCAAGGGCCGGAATTCAGGGTAAGGCCACAAATGCCCGGGCCTTGGGTAGCTGCTGCTTAAAGTGGATCCGAGATAAACTTTTACTCATTGCATATTTGTGTTCCTTTCATATAGTTTATAAGGCATTCCTTTTTTTGTTTTAATACCCTAATTCCCTATATACTAAACAAGCCTCGTCCACAGCTCCTCCAGCGCCTAGGCACTCTGAGACCCATGTAGCAAGGGCTTATGGGAGCTCAATCTGGGCAGGAGGAGGAGGAGGTGTTACTAGACAGAGATTTCAGAGGCAGAGGGGAGGAGGAGAGAGGAGCGAAGTTTTCACAGGCTGAGGGCTGGAGATGCAGAGCAGCTTGCCTGTGTGTAATGATCACAAGCAGAACATGGCTGCTCTCATTGTATCACAGGAAGAAATAATATATTGTTGAAGCTGTTTGTAGCTAGATTTGCTGTGTAAACTATCTAAACTTTAGAGAAGATATATAGACATGTTCCTTGTTATGGTTAGTTTTCCATCTCGGATCCGCTTTAACATGGAAGGAGGTTGCTGAATGTACAAGATAAGGCTTTACATGGAGAGCAACATTTGCAAAAGTAGAAATGCACACAGTAGAAGAGATTGCACATGGAAGGGAAGGGTGATGTTGTCTGGATAAGGAGCAATAAGAAAGTTGACCTAGGGGCACAAAAAGTGTAAATCTGGCCTTGCTCTTTTCTACTTTCTGAGTAAACTGAGGGCTCTGGTAGACATGGTCAGCCTGGGGCCCACACAGCCAACAATTTGGAACTAACATACTTATGCACTCTGTAAAGTAATACAGAAAATGTAAATGCTACATAAATACATACTGATATGGTATGACATAGGACTAGGACTATGGTAGGGATTAGATGGGACAGTCAGTGACATGACTATGTATGTAAAGTGCTGCAGAAAATGTCAGTGGTATATAAATGCATAATAACAACATGGTAGGGCATTCACGACCGAAGATTGTCAAGTGTATGTAAGAGTCCTTACTGTTCACCCCTCTAAAAGATATTTATTTCTGTCTTTTAACTTTATTTACTTTCCAAAAGGAGAAAGGGTAATGTACCTATGGAGACATGGACTGCAATGATCCACAAATGTATATGCACAATATCATCATGACAAGGGAACAATATTAAAGAGAAGCTGAACTGAAAATGAAAAGTCAAAATAACCATACACAGGTCATACTTATCTCCTGTGTAGTCTACTACTCAATCTCTTTCTCCTCTCCTGTGTCCCATTTGTCCACTGTGGTCAATGGAATTCTCCGTCCTCCATTTTAAAAATGGCCATTGCCCCATCACAGCTTCCTGAGCAGCACACTGTTAAACTGTAATATCATCCACTTGAGCCATAGGGAAACATGGACATTACCTTGCACATTCAGTTGTAACTGACAGCTGCTGATATATAACTGACAGCAACTGGTATATTTCAGTTCTGACAAAATATTGTCAGAATTGGAAGGGATCACTGTAGGAAGAAAATGGTGATCTTCTGAGAGGAACTTACAGTGAGGTTATTATGTAATATTCATTTGCAGCTACGACATGTGTTTATTTTAAATAATTTTACTCGCTTCAGGTTCCCTTTAATGAGGGTTCAACCAAAGTTTCGTTTTGTGAGTTTTCAAAACAGAATACAAGAGGATCTGTGAAGTTCTTTCTTTCCTTTGTTAGATATTATTATGGTCTACAGTTTGAAGACTCTTTCAGGCAGCAGAAGAGCAAGATTTAATGAGCGATTGTCCAGATCACTTCCCCAGCGCCTCTCCGCAGGGAACGCCACATCTGCGTGGAGGATTGTGTGCACGGCGGAGCTAGTGAAGCCTGTGTGTTGTCTTTGCAGTCATGTGTACCCAGACCTGCTGGAATCCAGCTGTTTTCTCCGCTAAAGAAAATATTTGCTCAGTCTGAGTCTCTGGAATCGACCTTGGAGAATTGTTAGTTTTTACAAGTTATTGTTTTGCTGGAGAACATCTTGTTTTATGATGTTATACTAGAGACATCTTACAAGGCCTTTCAAGTATGGCCAAGTGTCTGAGGAGGTGCTAATAAATCTCCTGGGTGGTGCGCAAAGCAGACAGGAATTTTCAGCACCTTAAAAACACCTCCAGCGTTTGTCAGTTAGATGAATGTATTACGAGTCTCTCTGTCTGCGAAGGGTGAACCAAGTCCAAGCGGGCCATTGGCTATCAGGGAATTATTACTAAAGAGTAGTTTATTCTATGTACAGACGTGGCCAAATTTATTGGTACCCATAGAGATCATTAGAAAAGTGATTTAGGTCTCCTGAAAATAATCCAGTTAAAAGCAACTGTCCTGTGGATATTTAAATCAACTAAATTGAATAAATTAAAAAATGGCCTGGGAACATTTGTGGGTACACCTAGAGAAGATCACAAATAATTGAATTGAAAGCAACGCAGAAAGAATCCTAGCCTATCTTTAGATTCACTACCTGAAGGATTGTATTGTTTAGCCAGAGCAGAGTGTTTAACAATTTTCATTCACAGGTTTAGAATAGTCAGTCTGTCCTTAACAGAGGTTGTGGCAGTCCTGTACCCGAAATATTGTGTAGTTAAGTGTTTGTGGCGCTTGCACGCTCCCTCCTAGTCTGTCTGCTGCCCAATATTTATAATTAATACATACAGAAATTTTTTAAAGGTAGCAATTATGAAGACAATAGCCCAGAAAGAAAATGAATACTAACATTTTGGAGGGAAGATGCCCTTTTGTGTCCAAGAAAGTCCGTAAAAATGGCAGCTAGCCTATGTTCTCGTGCTAGCTGCTTGCAATCCTTTTATGGTGGTAACTAGAGAACTTTTTGTTGAACATGCTTTGTTTCTTTTATACAGATCTGCTCTGAGGGCAGATCTCAGAGTCAGCCCCTGGGCTGGGGTTTGGGTGTTATTTTATTTTTGGAAGGAATCCTAAGTCCAAAAGATATGACATTTCCATATCTCAGACCACGTTCATTGAACACAACTAATAATAACAGATCCACAATCCCCAAAGAATATTGATTACATTGATAACAGACATGAATATTGTAGGAGATTCCTTTACTAAAAAGTTTAATAACCTGATTTCTGGGTATGCCAGCTTCATAAATTAAATATGAGGATACTCAGTGGGACCGTACCAATCAAATAATATGCTTTTCATACCTATCATAAGTACGGTATCTCTTAAAAAGTCAAAAATCATACAATACAGTTATGTTAAATATGGCCACCGTGGTGTTTCGCTGCCTGATCTCCTGCTGGGTTAGAAACCCTCTCTGGCAGTAACAAGTCAAATGGTTGATGTTCACACTTAACCGTGAGTGGTCTGCTAAAGGAAAATTCTTTTCAGCTAGAAGTCACACTTAGTTGTTAGCTGGGGAAAATCTGTTTCCCAGAACAGAGATGCCACATGGTTTCCTGAATAGAAGCTGTGTTATCTCACTGGAATAGTTAGATCTGAGGGCCTTGGCCCCTACACATGCAATCTGAATTGAGCAAGAAACACAATCATAAAAGCGATTGATTGTGTTTACGGTTCGTCCGTGACAGCTGATTTCCTACGAGAAGTCTTTACCTTTTCTCGAATAAATCATCAGGAGGGATCATCTATGTAGCTGATATTGTGGTGAAACCTATCCCACAGTGTGATGTCATATCTAAGGTCCTGACAGTTTGCTGTCTGTGAACCTTGTTGCATTGTGGGAAATAACAGCTTTTTCCAACTGCCAAGCAAGCAGTATCTCCCACTGTGTATAGAGCTCTCAGTTGGTTACTGAGAGTTCTATACACAGTGGGAGATACTGCTTGCTTGGCAGTTGGAAACCGTACACATCATCTGTATCAATCAGGGAGAGGGAAGATTTTACAAGGGGCAAACAGTGACTAGATAATCTATAAATGAATATTGTAAAAAAAACAAAAAAAACGCAATTTTATTCATTTATTTTCACTACAATTCCTCTTTAAAAAACGTATCCAATGACAATTGCTTCTATCTACTTTTAAGTATTTCAGGGAAATCTGACATTGAACAGTCCATACACTTTCTAAGTACTCAAGGCTCTGTTGTGATGACGTGATGCGCGTATACATTATGTGCTTGTATATCAAGACATTGCTTGCTTATCAAGTCAAAATTTAATAAAAATATTTGCCTGTCAGTCATGGAACAGAGTGGTCTGTACATGCAGATAGGCACCCAGTATAACAAGTTAGAACTCTTTACTGAAGAAAAACATGCAGAGATAAATACGCCACCATCAGGAAATGCAGCTTACTTAGAACAGAGAGTAACACAGAGTGAATGCAGATAATCTCAATACCATAGAGATCTTCACATCATTCTACAGTGACATCTTGTGGTTGCTTTACTATACTGTAGTTTAGGTCATTCTGTTGTTACTGCCAAAAATTCAGACTAGTAATGTAGAGAAAAGTGGACACTTTGTTGTTTATTATCATCATATATCTCATACTGAGCATGGGGCAGAGAAAACAAAGGAAAGAGTTGTCTGAAAAGGTCAGAAAGGAAATACACATAAGCATGCTATTTACAAAGCTATACAAAGCTATACATCTCTAAGCTGCTTGATGTTCCTGTCACAACAGTTAAAATATTATTAAGAAGTTTAAATGAAACCTCTAACTACAATAGATACTTACCTAAGTAGTGGACCTCTGGATGGTCCACGGGTTTCCCAATCCATCTTAGAGCCCACCGCTGCAGTGCAGTGTCCCTCTGAACATAGAGCGTGTTGGATATGTTCCCATAGCCATGCTCCATACTGCCCATGCATGAGTAGAGTTTTGCCTACACTCCAAGACAAAACCGCTCATTCACAAGTGGCTTCATCCTACTGTGCAGGCACAGCTGTACTGCATGTGTAGCTGCAAGCAAGATGATGATCCCAGCCATCAGCGGTGGGATCGAGGAGGACATAGGAAGCCACCGGACCATCCAAAGACTTTGCTCTATGGGGGAAAGTAAGCTTTTTTGTAAGTTACAGGTGTGCTTTAAGGCCCACTGGACTGTAGCCAGCTTCCATGGGTGTGACCCCAAAAGACAAAATGACCTCAAAATGGGCAGAAGTATATTAAGAGTGGTAGGCAAATGCCAGATAATTTCCTCGGGGACATAAGCTGATCTCCAAGGTCAAGTTCCATTATTATCTGAATTCACCCACTTTTTGATACTTAATGCTGGGAATACACCATGCGGTTTTCCAGCAGATAGATGGTTCGATAGATAATTTCCGACATGTCCGATCTCACGTTTGACCGCTTTACCGCTCAATTTCTCATAGAAGTGAATGGAAAAAGATAACAAAAACGAGTGAAAGATAAGAGAATCGAGTGGCGAATCGAGCGGCAAAATAGATCGAGTGGAGAATTGAGCTGAAAAAACGCATAGTGCATTCCCAGCATAAGGTTCATTTTATTGGGTGGATACCCAGAAGGTCTCATCATCTCTGTGTCCAAAGATGACCAAATAAAGCTTTCCATAAGAAGAACACCATTCCCACTGTGCAACATGGTGGAAGTTAGGCTATGTTTTCGGGCTACTTTGCTGCATCTGCCACATGAGTAGAGAAGGCCCGAACGGTTCGACCGTGAACTGATTCGAGCGAACTACATGCGAGTTCGACCCGCTACCTATACTACATCATTAGGGTCAACTTTGACCCTCTACATCACAGTCATCAGACACAGGGTAGCCAATCAGGCTACACTCCCTCCTGGCGCCCCCCCCCCCCCCCCTTATAAAAGGCAGGCAGCGTCAGCCTTTTCACTCACTCGTGTGGAGTAATTAGCGAAGGGAGAGAACCTGCTGCTGACATAGGGAAAGCTTAGTTAGGCTCTTGTGTTAGGCTTCTTAGCTTGCTCCTTGCTGATACTTATTGCTAAAAAGCACCCCTCAACAGCTCTTTTGAGAGCTAATGTTGTTCTAGTGATCTATTTTTTGTGTGTGTGTGTCCCACAGACACTTGTGTTGCATATACAGTCCAGTCAGTCAGTCGCAGCTGGCCCTTGGCCCCTTGGTAATTCCTACTGTGCTACTGCCAGGCCCAGCACATTCAGTGACTACCTGTGTGTGTGACAGCTGCACATTTGTAATACCAATCACTGCATACCTACCAGTTCAGTGCACCTACCTACGTGAGCGCACGCAGTGTTATATGCCACCAGTCACTGCACTTGTTCATGGTACCTGTGTGTGTGACAGCTGCACATTTGAAATACCAATCACTGCATACCTACCTGATCAGTGCACCTACCTACGCGAGCGCACGCAGTGTTATATACCAACAGTCACTGAACATGTTCACGTTACCTGTGTGTGTGACAGCTGCACATTTCTAATACTAGTCATTGCATAATTGTTCACAGTACCTGTGTGACCGCACACTGTTTAATATACCAATCCATGCATACCTGTTAACTGCACCTGTGTGACAGCTGCACATTGTATTGTAATACCAGTCACTGCATACCTTTCACTGCACCTGTGTGAATGCACATTGTATTAGTCAAGTCAGTGCATACCTTTCACTTCATCCCCCCCGATATGGACAAAACAACAGGCAGAGGCAGACCCAGAGGCAGGCCACCCGGCAGGTCTGTTCGAGGTCATGCTGACGTGATTTCGTGTGGCCCTGGACAAAAGTATAGTGCTCAGAAGAAGGCACGTCCCATTAACTCCCAAGATTGTCAGGACGTGGTTGACTATTTAACACAGAACACTTCATCTTCCGCAGCCACCAGCGCTACTACAAGCACCACATCCGCTGCATTTGACACTTTGCAGGAGTTATTTGTTGGGGAATTCACTGATTCACAGCCTTTATTGTTACAACAAGTTGGAGGTGCTAAGCAAGTTACAACACCTCATATGTCTGAGTTAGGCGACACTATGGACATAAGGTGTGAGGAGGAGGATGATGAAGTACCTACTGTTGGTGCAGTTTTGGAGGTGTCTGATGCAAGCGAAGCTGGGGAGGATGATTATGATGATGATGATACTGCCATGGATACCATGTGGGATCTTAATAGACAAGATGACCAAGGGGACAGTTCAGAGGGGGAGGGGTCAGAGAGGAGTAGGAGGAGATGAGTTTCTGAAAGAAGCAGGGGAAGCTCGTCATCAGAAACAGTTGGTGGCAGTGTCCGGCGCCATGTATCATCACCTATGGACAGCCAGCCAACATGCCCTTCAACGTCAGCTGCCATAGTGCCCACACCCCTGGGCTCAGCGGTGTGGAAATTTTTGTGTGTGTCTGCCTCAGATCAGAGCAATGCCATCTGTTCTCTCTGCCGCCAAAAATTGAGCCGTGGAAAGGCCAACACCCGCGTAGGGACAACTGCCTTACGAAGGCACATGGAGAAAAGGCACAAACTGCAATGGCAAAACCACCTGAGAAAAAGCAGCACACAAAAGCAAAGCCACCCTCCTTCTCCTCTTCCTCCTTCAGGTGCATCATCTTCAACCACTTTCTCCCTTGCACCTTCACAATCACAGCCACCCACCTCCACTCTGCCTCTCACCTTGAGCGGTTCCTGCTCCTCTGCCCACAGAAGCAGCCAGGTGTCCGTGAATGAAATCTTTGAGCGGAAGAAGCCAATGTCTGCCAGTCACCCCCTTGCCCAGCGTCTGACAGCTGGCTTGGCGGAACTGTTAGCTCGTCAGCTGTTACCATACCAGGTGGTGGACTCTGAGGCCTTCTGAAAATTTGTGGCCATTGGGACACCACAGTGGAAGATACCAGGCCGCAATTTCTCCAAAAAGGCGATACCCAAACTGTACCGTGAAGTTGAAAGGCAAGTGGTGTCATCTCTGGCACACAGTGTTGGGTCAAGGGTCCATTTGAGCACGGATGCCTGGTCTGCCAAGCACGGTCAGGGCAGGTACATTACTTACAAAGCCCATTGGGTCAAACTGGTGACCGCTGGTAAGCAGGAAGTACGTGGCTGTGCAGCGGACCTAGTTGTGACACCTCCAGGGCTTGCAGGTAGGCCTGCTGCCACCTCCTCTCCTTCTCCTCCTACTCCTCCTGCTACATCCTCTTCGCTGTCATCCTCCTCCTCCTCCTTGGCTGAGTGGCAGTTCAACTCTACTGGTGCTGCGATCTCCTCTCCAGCTACACAGCCCCAGCTCCCCAGGGCCTATGCTGCATGCCAGGTCGACGGTGTCACGCCATCTCAGACATGTTTTTCCTCAAAGCGCAGAGTCACACTGGAGAAGCTCTCCTGGCTGCTCTTAACAAACAGGTGGATCAGTGGCTGACCCCTCACCAACTGGAGATTGGCAATGTGGTGTGTGACAACGGCAGCAATCTAATTTCGGCTTTGAATTTGGGAAAGTTGACACGTACCCTGCATGGCACATGTGCTGAATCTAATAATTCAGAGATCTGTGTCTAAGTACCCAGGCTTACAGGACGTCCTGAAGCAGTCCAGGAAGTTGTGTGGGCATTTCTGGCGGCCTTACACGGCCATGGCAGGCTTGGCCGATATTCAGCGGAGAAAGAACTTGTCGGTGAGACACTTGATTTGCGATAGCCCGACTCGCTGGAATTCAACCCTACTTATGTTTAACCGCCTGCTACAACAGGAGAAAGCCGTCAACCAGTATCTCTACAACTACAGTAGAAGGAAACATTCTGGGGAGATGTGGATGTTCTGGCCGAAGTACTGGACACTCATGTGAAATGCCTGCAGTCTCATGCGGCCGTTTGAGGAGGTGACAAACCTGGTGAGTCGCAGTGAAGGCGCCATCAGCGAATTGATCCCATATGCTTTCTTCCTGGAGCGTTCCGTGCGTAGAGTGATGGATCAAGCTGTGGAGGAGCATGAACAGGAACAGTTACAGGAACAGAAGGAAGAGTTGTGGGATCAATTTTTAGAACCAGATGTTTCCTCAACACCTGCGGCAGCACAGAGGAGAGGGGAGAAGGAGGAGGTGGAAGAGTCGTGTGGGGAAGAGGAGTCAGATGATGAGGAAGGTGTTTTTTTTGAGGAGGAGGAGGCAGAAGAACAGCCGCAGCAGGTGTCGCAGGGGGCTTGTGCTGCTCAACTTTCCAGTGGTATTGTTCGTGGCTGGGGGGAGAAGGAGAACTTACCTGACATCACTGAGGAAGAGCAAGAGGAGATGGATAGTACTTCTGCATCCAAATTTGTGCAGATGGCGTCTTTCATGCTGTCCAGCCTGTTGATGGACCTCCGTATAAAAAACTGAAAGGGAATGAGCTGTACTGGGTGGCCACGCTACTAGACCCTCGGTATAGGCACAAAGTGGCGGAGATGTTTCCAAATCACCAGAAGGCAGAAAGGATGCAGCACTTGCAGAACAAGCTGGCAACTATGCTTTACAATGCGTTTAAGGTTGATGTCACACCACAATGGAATAAAGGTACTGCTGCCAGTAATCCTTCTCCCATGTCCATGCAGGCAAAGAGGACAGGACGCTCTAGCGATCTCATGGTGATGTCGGACATGTGGACATACTTTAGTCCAATGCCTTGCCTTAGCCCTTCTGGATCCACCCTCCACCAATGCCTCGACTGGCAGGTAGCCGACTACCTGGCCTTAAGTGTGGATGTAGACACCTTGAGCAGCGATGAACCCCTGGACTACTGGGTGCGCAGGCTTGACCTGTGGCCAGAGCTGTCCGAATTTGCCATCCAACTTCTGTCTTGCCCTACTTCAAGCGTCCTGTCAGAAATGACCTTCTGCACAGCTGGAGGCATTGTCACTGAGAAGAGAAGTCGCCTAGGTCACAAAAGTGTTCAGTACCTCAACTTTATCAAAATGAATGAGGCATGGATCCTGGAGGGCTACTGCCCACCCGAAGACTAAGTCAGTCCCCACACACAGCATCTCTCCCTGCATGCCGTGTGACTGTCTGTCCCAAGACTAAATTGCTCCCCACACAGCATCTCTGTCTGCAGGCCGCTTGATTGCCTTCTCCGCCACCACCAACAGGGTCCAGGACTCCAGGCGGATTCCGGAATTTTTAAGGCCACTTCTAGCAGCGGCCGCTATAATAATTTTTGTGGTGCATGTACATGCCTGCCTACACACCCAAGATAATAAGGTCGTTGCTTCATTGTGGACAGACCAAATTCGATCAGCTGGACAGTCACTGTTGTTCTGTCATTGAACTACCTCAGCCCGGCGACCATATGGGCTTGAAAACCAATATCGCCTGCACTCTGGCCATGGTGTGCACTATTCCAGCACGGCCGTCCATACACAAACAGCTGTTTGCGGTGCATTACACAGTGAGTTTGGTGTGTCAGTGTAAAGCAGTACACTAATTACACTACCTGATTGATGTATACACATGCAAGATGTTTCAAAGCACTTTAGGCCTCCAATTTAGCATGCAATGTGATTTCTGCCCTTAAAACGCTGCTGTGCGTCAAATCCGGATTTTTCCCAGGGACTTTTGGCGTGTATCCCACTCCACCATGCAAAAACTCAGGTGTTAGAACCCTTGAAACATCTTTTCCATCACTTTTGTGGCCAGCATAAATGTTTGTAGTTTTCAAAGTTCGCCTCCCCATTGAAGTCTATTGCGGTTCGAAAAGGTCGCGCCAACAGAACTTTTTGCTGAAGTTCGTGTTCGAGGTTCGCAAACCGAAAATCTGAGGTTTGAGCCATCTCTACACATGGGACCAATTAATATTTTCTCCTGAGTTTTCTCCTAGGAGATAATATTGCATCTTTTCTATACAATAACTTTTCAGCACTTGGCAATGGAAAAACTAGCAAAAAGTAGGTGACAAAATACTGTCAAAATTATTTTGTGTATTTTCTTGGTGGTTGAAAAAGCATTTTTTATTGACAAGTTGTGAAATATCACCAAGGAGAAAACTCAGAAGATGAAGTTAATTGCGTATGGGCCATGGCGTCTTGAGTATATGCGGGGAACAGTAGACTGTCAAGATATTTTGGAGCGAAACGTACAGTCCCATCATGTCAGAGAGCTCTGTCTCCATCACCGATCATAAATACTCCAACAGGATAATGACCCACAAAGCATGGCAAGGAACAAAAGATTGGACAGAACTAAAGTGGCCTGTGAGGAAACGCGGAAAAGCCGCCGCAAGGACTCAGAGTGAGGCGGCTGTTTCCGCGTCCAACATGGCGGCGCAACGCGGAGAAACCGCGTTGGAGGCGACAGATTGCACGCATGGCAGAGCAGCTGACATTGCCGCCGGACGCAGGGAAACCGCCGCTTGCTTAGAGAGTGGGGCGGCGGTTCACGCGATTGAATCAATGGTTACATTGCAAGACATGTCTGGTGTGGCTGGGACTGCTAGTCCACACAGATTCAGAAGGACGCGCGCGCGCGCTGAGAGGCATAACTTATATGACAACCAGAAAGGGCTGGCTGACATTTCACCACCTGCCATTGGTCCAGCACTTAGGGGAGCCGCTGGAGAGCGCTTTACTATATATACTGGGTGCTGGGCATTCTCTGGTTGTCTGCCGTTGCGATCACAACGTGGTAGCACTCAGACCTTGTCTGTATCTATGTTCTAGCATAGTTTCCAAAGGTGTTGACATCAAGGCGTTCACACCTTAGCATTAGGAACATTGAATTGTATTATTTGCTATGACCTTCTGCCTGCCTGACTATTCCTCTGAACTCTGATCTTGTACCTTGCTATTTCTGATATCCTGTTGCCAAACTCTGCTCGTTCCTGGACTCTGTATTTGTATCCTGATTCTGTACTGTGCTATTTCTGATATCCTGTTGCCAAACTCTGCTCGTTCCTGGACTCTGTATTTGCATCCTGATTCTGTACCTTATCTGTCTGTGTGTTAACGACCTGGCTTGCTGACCTCGAGAACTGGCCTTACTGTTAGAGGCAGTTCCCAGACCTGTTAGTGACACTCTCCCACTTGGGTGTCACTCACGCTCTGACCTTCCTACCCTCAGCCTAGCTCCTCCCTCCTGGAGAGTCTAGGCCATAGGAAGGAACATACTTCTGGTGAAGTACTCAAAGTATACTGTTGCATCTAAACACTCACTTGTTCTCCCTGGTGTCCAGAGGTTAGTAGATATATCTGATTATCGGTGATACTGCAGATCACCAATAATCGGGTATATTCTGTATTCCTGGTGAGACTGCAGTTCACTGGTAATCAGATCCTCTCTGTGTTACACCGATCGTTACATGGCCTTCTTTGAACCCCTGGATTGAAACCTGTGGAACATTTATAAAAAAAAACTGAAACATGCAGTCTGGAGAAAGCATCTTTTCAAACCTAACACAGCTGGAGTAGTTTGCGCAGGATGAATGGACCTAACTACCTGTTGACAAGTGGAAAAGCTGCATTGAGAGCTATAGAAATCACTTGTTTGAAGTGATGGCCTCTAAAGGTTGTGCAACAAAATAAAGAGCTAAGTACTTGATCGTTTTTGTCCATGTTGTCATTTGTGTTATATGAAAAACTCTGAACCAAAGTCTGTTTTCTGTTAGTTATGGACTAAACTATGATGGGGTCAATTAGTTATTTCAGAGCCAATTATGGGTTATTATATTATTGTGGAGGGGTACCATCATATTTGTCAAGTAATATCTCCTGTTGGAGAGATTGCAGTGAAGTATGTCATCAAGATGATCATGTGATCATTTTGCACACCTCTGAAAAGCTGGTCATAAGCATGTGATAATGTGTTGCTTCTGGTTCCTGTCTAGGCTCAAGCAAGTAGACCCATTTGATCTTGTAAATTATGGCACGCCAAGCAGAAATATACAGATTCAAATCGATCATATATGGCTCTATAATTTCTTTTGTAGGATAACTTATATAGCAGAAATTGGCCATTTCTGCTCAGGTAGATGCTTTGTTGCCCCTCTTTCCTCCGAAGCATCAGAATGCACCTCAAGCCTCTAGGTTAGAAACGCGTCATTAGAGCATGCGGCCCCAAACTGTCACCTGAGGGATCAAGTCCATATCTCTTCTGCCAACAATAATTGTGCATGTGTATACATATACAAATTCACTTCAGGTTTTACACAGTGAAGACAAGGCTCTAGATACCATAGAGCCTTCCTGGTCTTCACTCCATCCCGTTGTTCCTATGCTATCCATGGTTGACGTCATTCATCCTCCTAGGTTTTTGGCACTCCTCGGGTAGCCTTTGGAACTACTTGTGTCCTTGAGTAGTTCCAAAGAAGAGCGCATCCTTTCTGAGCATACACAAGTATGGATAGGACCCAGAGCCTTCCCTCTCCTTAGGTGAGTATCTTTTTTTATTTTCACTTCAGTCTCCCTTTTTTGCTATAAATTCACTTGTGAGATGCTGTCACATATGTGTAGGCGACGGACCTTGAAATGGATTCAGATGTGGTTTTCAGCCAGTTCAGGCACCTTTATGCTAAGCAACAGTTTTTATTTCCCGAAACCAGATTTGAGCACAGTCTCTTTAACTCCCATAGGTTATTATCCTCACAGTTCTGTTTTCTGCACATCAGGTCTTATTAGTGCTATTTAAACCATTAATACTTGTGTATTCCTGTTGTGCAAGGCAAGGAAAGATGTCCATCCAGTGGGGGTGAAAGATGCTGCAAAATCAGAAAGTGATTATAATTGCATTATTGATCCAGGAACAGTTTGGTGTTGAATGGAGATGATCCATGAGATGCAAATAATTCCGTCTTGCAATGTAGATTAATGCAAATTGTATGCAGCTTGGAACTGGGCCAATCAAATTCGAAAGGAAGTACATCATATAGTATGCATGTAATTTGCATGCAAGCCGGAATTACAGTATATGCATGTCACTGTCTGACTATCTCTAGTGTTGATTTGGCAGATATGTTATAAGCACGCTTATCCTTTAATCCTTAAGCAGCCAATTTATTTAGATGTTTGCAAGTGTTCCAGGCTAATTTATTGTAGCTAATTTTTTCCTATTTAATATTTGTTACATTCCCTTGCTACTAATTAGTACTGCTTTAATGTGTATATATGGCCATTCATCACTAGGGGGCAGAGAAGATAACAGAGGACTTCTGCATTCAGTTCCCACATCCTCTGCTAGCAGAGAGACATCAAAGCATTCCAAGAGATGAGATCATTCCTTTGAAGCTGCTAATGGGTTAGGAGACAGAGTACTGAACTACTGGCTAGGCACCACAACTGGAATGGTAGAGGCCGGTGTAATTCAGTAAAGATATGTTTCCCTACTCCAGTGTCTATCTCCATGACCATAAAAACATGCAGGACTAAACAACGTCTGAAGTTTGAAGGGCTATTTGGAATCTGTTATGAGTGCCAAGTGATTGCTATCAGTGTTCAGAAATTCAGCATTGGCCATTTTTCTGAGTCCAAGCCTGTAAAACGGTTTCTACTCCTCGCACATCAATAAATCCATGGATAGACATTAAGATAGTCTGCATCCCCGGTGGGCGGAGGTGGTGGCAGGATGGGGAGTGAAGTCCATGTTTAATGTGAGATAGTCAGGTTCACAGTTGATATCGTTTTTTTTTGTTTGTTATGGTTTTTATTCTGGTTGAACTGTGACTTCAGAGCCCCAGTGAGTTTTGGGCAGCTTTTCAACTCCGGCTTCCCAGAGGACTGAACTTGGCAGACGCCTCTTTGCTCAAGGAAGGCCGGCTTGGCTGAGGGTGTGTTGCTGAGAAGCCTGAACTTATCTTTCCTCCCAACTTAATGACTTCTGGGTGATTTAAAGGGCGGCTTTCTGCCGAGTGACCAGCCTGGATCTTGCAGATTACAGAGAGTGATTGTTATGGGCGGCTTGGGAAATAGGGCCCTGAAAAAGGTGTATTTAATCAATGGGTGAAAAGAGTGCAGGTTGCAGATAAGGCTGTTTAAAGTGTACCTGTCCTGTTGTATAAAGCAATAGCTTTTATTTACAGGGTAAGTGAATTAATAAAACGAATCGGCTGAATCAACTGTGCCTTGGTGAATAAAATGTCACCAAAGGGTTCATGCAAAGGGTTAAAGTGGACCTGAACTCAGAACTTCCTCTCTGCTCTAAAAGATAAGCAGCAGCATGATAACTTTCAAAGAAAAACATTTCTTTGTTACAGCTGATACAAATCTTGCAATAAATCTGCAGTGTGTCTACTTCCTACTTCCACAGAAGCAGACATAAGAGTTAACATCCTGTGTTTAAAAATAAGTTGCTCTGTTGAGGCAGCCAGCTGAAACAGCTGAGAGATCAAATTACAGTTTTAATTAGTCACAGATGAGGGGTAATTAGACGGGCTAAACTCTCTAAATACATACAGGGTGCATTTATCTATGTTTTCCTTCTGTCCTGTGCAAGAGTTCAGGTGCACTTTAAGCAGAATATAGTGAGTGGAATCAGCAACGAAACTCACAGCAACACAGATGGCATGCGATCATCACATCTGTAGCATTCTGCAAATCTCCCAACTGTCCCTCTTTCACAGACACAGTCCCTCTTTGGGAACCCAGTCCCTCTGTCCCTCTTTCTTCCTCATTTGTCCCTCTTTCAAGACTGTGATGTATAGATCTATGTATTTTTCTACTGAAAATGAGTTTTACTTTAGTCCCATCTTGTAAATTTATATATTTCTTATATTCAAATGTAAATATGAAGGAAAATGAACCAGGATAGAAAGGACCAGTGTGGTTTCATTTATAAAACAACATCTTTCATACCTCCTAACTTTTTGAGATAAGAAAGAGGGACACTTTAAGACATGTCCCTGCCACACCCCAACCACGCCCCCTGCCACACCCCTAACCACACCCCTCAGCATGCATACCACAAAGAATTTAGAAAGAATTTTGGACTGGATACTTTTTGCTCAAATGTAAATAAAAGATGAGGAATGTTTTTTTCCCACAATAATGCCTCTTGTACATCGTCTTACTATCTTTTGGGGGACACCTATGTCATTTCCCTTCAAAAAATGACAACCCAGCATTTCTTCTTTGCTCTAAAAGGTTATTTACAGCATATAATATGCTAACACAATTTTTTTAGTGAAACAGCATTCAAAGGGCCCGATTCTATTCACTTTTTCTCCCAAGTTTTCTCCTAGGAGATAATTTTCATCTTCTTTTTAAAATAACTTTTCAGCACTCTGCAATTGAAAAAGTACCAAAAAGTAGGTGACAAAGTACTGTTAAAATTATTCTCAGTATTTTCTCACTTAGTGGTTGCTTAGAAGGCATTTTATTGATAGGGTGTGAAATATCACCTAGGAGAAAATGTGGGAGAAAAAGTGAATAGAATCAGGCCCAAAGCGTTAAATCACAAAACTGACTTTTTCTCCTGCAGGGGCAGCCGCATCTGAACTGGTGATAACCTTATCCTGTGTTTACATACTTCACTTGACACAGTTAAGTAAACATTCTCTGAATGTGCAGAAACTTCCGCTAATGAGACCTGAACTGAAACACTGCTCAGAAATCATTACTGGGTGCATTTACTATAGAAATACAACAGTTATGAATAATATGCACCAGCAGCTTTCAAAGTAAATAAACGGAACTTTGGGAACTTATCATTTCTAAATGAATAATAATACTTGTACACAAAAACAAATATAATTGTATGGGTTATAAAAAGTAGGAAAACACATTTTTGTTGAATATTTTGTCAGAGTTTAAAACCGCTTTAACTCAAAATTTGCCAGTGATATGAATAATTATGGGAAATACATATATTTACACAGATCTGTACCTCAATCCTGAAAGAGGGACAAATGAGGAAGAAAGAGGGACAGAGGGATTGGGTTGCCAAAGAGGGACTGTTCCTCCAAAAATGGAACAGCTGGGAGCTATGATTCTTATGAAGTCTTTATGGTATGTGTGACTAGGGGTGTGTCAGGGTTGTGATTAGGGGTGTGGCAGGGGCGAGGCTTAAGTGTTCCTCTTTCATATCTCAAAAAGTTGTGAGTTATGCGTTCCGAACGCATGGCCATCTGCGTTGCCTTATATGAACGGGGCATTAGTAAGGGAGCTGATCTGCCGACACCAAACACATAAGTTAATAACTTTAATGACTAACTGTACATAGTTTTCTTGCAAGCTTTTAGAACTGTAAGTTTCTTCTTGAGGCATGATTCAGAATTGGACCAGAGTTGTACCACATTCAGCTCCAGCTCTGCATCATGCCTGACGAAGAAACTTAAAGTTTTAAAAGATTGCAAGAAAAGAAAGTACTGTTAGTCATTTGGGCTAGTTTTACACTTGAAGCCAGGGTCGGACTGGGACACCAAGGGCCCACCAAGGAAGTTTCAGCCTGGGGCCCGCCCCCCTCTCCTCCCCCCCCTCTCCTCCGCAGCGAAACTAAATGAGTGTCACCACGCACTGGAACATCGGTGTGGTCATGATGAGTTATGGGCAGACTTCAGTCAAATAGCAGCAGATACCCCCACAAAATGCAATCAGGTTGCTGACAGATGCCCCCCCAAAATGCAATCAGGTTGACGGCAGATGCCCCCACAAAATGCAATCAGGTTGGCGGCAGATACCCCCACACAATGCAAACAGGTTGGCTACAGATACCCCCACAAAATGCAATCAGGTTGGCTGCAGATACCCCCACACAATGCAATCAGGTTGGCTGCAGATACCCCACACACAATGCAATCAGGTTGGCTGCAGATACCCCCACACAATGCAATCAGGTTGGCTGCAGATACCCCCACACAATGCAATCAGGTTGGTGGCAGATACCCCCACAACATGCAATCAGGTTGGCTGCAGATACCCCCAGTAGTTCTGCGCCTGCGCAGTCTGCCCCTGCTCACGTGACGGTGATTGACAGTGCTGATCGTGCAGGCGCAGTACAGAGCGACCTCCAGGTCGCTCTGACGTCATCGCCGGGGAGCGGTTCGGAGCCCTGGCAAACGGCTGCGGGCACAGCTGCGGCGAGGGAGGTCCTGGGAGCTTGGGGCTGGAGGAAGCCCCCGGTAAGTAGCGTTTATTTTATTAAAATTCGCCTGACAACTCCTTTAACAAACTGTTTCTGTACTCGGATTACTCCTCCCTGACACTTCAGCTTTCTTGGTAAGTTTTGAGGATCCATATCAATAGAGTTCTTGGGGCCCCATGTAAAACTAGCACTGGGGCCCCAAGCTCCTTATGCCACTGGATGAAAATGCTTCTGACAAGTGGACACTTCATGTGTATTATACTGTATTTTTCACCTGTTGATTTTCCTGTCTGACTTGGCCTCACTTTTAACATTTGTTCTTTTGATGCGCGAAGCACGTAAGCTATTCGTTCTAAGATCACCATTCATGATACATCGCACCAGATACATCTTGTACCTACGAAATATCCAGGAATGAAGCACATTTTCAGTCTCTGCAGAGCAGCCATTAGTTCTGTTAGCGTTGCCCAGGTTTTTATTTTCAAATACTTCCTTGCCTATCTGTCTTTCTGTTATTCTGATCCCTGGCTGTCACTGAATATATGTCTGGGTGTTGATAAGGAAAGGGAGACTCTTTTCAAGTGTGTTTGTCTAACATGCTGAGAATTCCGCGGCGCCAAAAAAAACAAAAGCAAAACAATTAGGAGTCACCAGCTTTTATGTGAGGGAAGTATAAAAAAAATTACAATCTTCACAAAATTATTATTTTTCCGGCTATCTGATATCCCGCATTACCTTTCCGAGATCAAAAAAGTCCATTATAAAATGACAGCGACATACATGGTGATTACCATACGGGAAACTTACGTCCTGTATGGTAATCACCATGTATGTCGCTGTCATTTTATAATGGACTTTTTTGTTCTCGGAAAGGTAACGTGGGATATCAGATAGCCGGAAAAAAAATAATTTTGTAAAGATTGTAAATTTTTTTATACTTCCCTCACATAAAAGCTGGTGCCTCCTAATTGTGTTGCTTTTGTTTCTGTCTTTTTTTTTGGGGGGGGGGGGGGGGGGAGGAGGAGAGAAAAACAATCCATTTCATTCCTAGCTGTATATCTCTGAGATTTAATAGATGTTCAACTTTGCTTTTCATCTTTCTTGGAAAATTCAATCAGACTTGAATCTGAATGTGTATTAAGTGTGCATAGTAACCACCAACTAGGATCACCTGGGAAGTAGGCTTGATGCCGCCACAACATTTTTAGCCTCATATTAATACTGCATGCGGGAAACATTGCTATGCCTGGGTCCATTTTTGATATATGGCTCTGTGGTGTTAAAAAGGATCTATAACTAAGGATTGAACTTCATCCCAGTCAGTAACTGATACCACCTTTCCCATGAGAAAGCTTTACCCTTTCTCGAATAGATCATCAGAGGGGTCTGTGTGGCTGATATTGTGGTGAAACCCCTCCCACAGTGTGATGTCATGACCATGGTCCTGACAGTTTCCTGTGTGTGAACCTAGTTGCATTGTGGTAAATAACAGCTTTTTCCAACTGCCAAACAAGCAGTATCCCCCCCTGTGCATAGAATTCTCAGTAACAAACATTTCATCCAGATGATGCCACCACCTGTGATGCATTTCAGAATGTAAATCAGGGAGAGGAAAGATTTTACAATGGGCAAACACTGACTAAATAATTTATATATTGATAACATTGCTTAATTTTTTTTTTTACAATATTCATTATGCTATTTTCACTACAGTTTTTCTTTAATTTACCATCATTACATTATTTTGGCAATATTATAGGGTGCCTGTAACAAGCGCTGTGAACGCAGCTGCGAGCAGTCAGGATGCCCCCGCAGCTGCTTCATTTTCCCTGTCGGGTGATTCCTCTGTCCCCTCGGCGTCTAGCACGCCGAGGAGAGGTTTGTCTATGGCTCATAGAGTGGCTTTGTCGCGCACGCGCGCACAGACAGGACCTTTATGCGGGGAGAAGGCGCATCAGCTGACCTGCCGGTCGGCTGACGTCAGTGGTCACGCTCGGCAGCCCTGATTGGCTGCTGGGCGTGGCCGAGGGGTCTCCTACGCTTCTTAAGCCGCTGAGAATCACTTGCAAACTGTCTGCTGTTGCGAATGCTTCGTGTGAGCACTCAGACCTTAGATAGATCCGGCGTGCTTTGATATGGGAGGAAACCAGGGATTTCACACAAGACTAGGATACATTATTACTATTGTTATTATTGCTTGATTACCTGTGTATGACTCTGGCTATCTTCTGACTATCCCTACGATTACGATTTTGTACTTTAATCCATCTGATCCTGTTGCTGACTCTGCCTGAAATATCTCTATCCTTTTTCCTGCCGATTTTGTACTGTATCTTCCTGTCTGTTGCCGAACCGATCTGTCTGACCACTCCACTCACCAGTGAGCCCTTGTCACTGGTGAAGTTCATTATTGATAGTGCCCACCAGCTCCTCTGGTGAGGTTCAGCCAAAACTATCAGTATTACTGTTGCACCAAGCACCATACACTTGCTATTACCTTGTTAGCTATACTTGCATTATTGGTGATACTGCAGATCACACGATAATCAGACTCCTGTTTGCTACACCAGGTGTTACAGTGCCTCAATGGACTTGTAGCATGAGATAAACGTCCAGTCCCAATCCTACTTAGAACTAGCCTGTGTTTTTTTTTCTTTTTTCTCACTGTAAACGCTAAGACTCCAGGGCTATACATGTTAGTTTCTCTGCCCTTGACACTGTATAAAGGTCCGTACACACGCCGAACTGGAGGCAAGACGGGTCCGTCATCACCTCCCGCTGGGTGGGCGTTCCAGCGACAGTCCGCTGTGTGTACAGTCTGTCGGCGGACTGATACGGCTGTTTCTCAGACAGACTGTACACACGCCGGACTGTTGCTGGAACGCCCACCCAGCGGGAGGTGACGAGTCTGACGACGGACCCATCGTTGCCTCCAGTCCGGCGTGTGTACAGACCTCGCTGATAACTAATTAGAGCTGATAAAACTCTTATGTTACAAAACACTTCTAACCTCCTATCATTTTCTCTTTCTACAGGATCCTAAAGGACACATCCAGGGTAAAAAAAACCCCAAGATCAAATTACCTTGGGTTTCCTCCAACCTCCGGCAGCCTATCTGTCCCTTGTCGCAGTTCCGGTCCCAGCTGGTGTCCTGGGGCCCCCTCAGTTTGCAGATGTGCCGCTCACAGTCACGCTCCTGTGGCCAGGAGAATTCTGCACAGGAACAGAAATTCTGGGATCGTAAGCAGCGCAGTCGCTCTCGTGCAGACGCAGAAGATGCCTACCTGGCAGTGGCTTCACTAGGGGAGTGCGGTAGGTGTGGACCGCACCAGGTGTCACCTGCAGAAGGGGTGACACTAAGCTCCAGTCTAAGGGAGAGTGGAGGAAGGCTATATAATTATAAATCTAAAGAAGCATACAAATGGCAGATAAAGAAAAAGGTAAGTATACAGCCAAATCCTGACCCCAATCCCAATTCCCAGCAGCCCCCTAGACTGCAGGGAGGTGGGGGACCCCATGGGGGGGCTCATCACATGGCTTGGTGCAACCTGTGGGAAGGGAAGGTGTGGGAGGAAGGGGAGGAGGGAGGGGTGGCCCTTACTTTGGAGGTGGGAGAGGGGGAGCCATTTATTATCAGGAGGAAAGATATCCCTGTCAATATCCCAATTATTAGAGGCCAATGGGCAGACCACAATTCCCCAGAGGCCCGAGCGAATCGAGGGGAGGTGGAGTGGTGCCTAGTAGTTATCCTAGATATGGGGTGCCCGGTGCCGGTCAATAATAGATTTGATCCCATTGGGGAACAGGAAAATTATGAAGCTTTTTTGGAAGAAGGCCCAAAATATTGACAGAGATCTATGCCAGGAAAAAGAGGACCCGAAGAGGAAGAAGGGGAGGGAGAAAGGGAGGGAGAAAGGAGCGTAAAAAAAAGAGGAGATATTAGAAGCTAAGGAAATATTTAACTTGAGTGGAGTCCCCCTGACTAGACAGGAAACTGTAATTTTGAACGAGAGTCTATAATTTGCCCCTAAAAGGGGACTTAATAAGTTTGACACTTTTATAGACCTGGAAAAATTTACAAGGAAGCTTAATCTTAAAAAATACTATTTGTAGAAAGAGGGACCTATATGTAGAAATAATCCACCCAGTATGGGTAATAATGGGGGATCGTTGTATAAACATACACAATTGAAAAATAATTTGATATTTAATCCACAGGGGTCGGGGTTTTACGCGATAGGGACTTTTTTAAGAAATTGGTAATGGAGGAGATTAATCAATTGCCAGAGTTAAAGTTTCCTGGGGTACAGAGGGTAGCTAAAAATATGTTGGATGACAAAGGGCTGGTGGTGAGACTAGCTGATAAGGGGGGAGGAGTGGTTGTGCTCACGAAAATTAAATATATGGAAGAACTTGACAGATTGGTTGGGGACCCGGACATTTATACAAGATTAAGGGAGGACCCTACTGTAAATTACCTTAAAGAATCTTAAAGAGTACTGTTAAGGGGTGGCTTGGATGCGGGAATTATTACCGAAGAGGAGTTAAGATTTCTGATACCATCGGCTCTCTGTATCCCGGTAATATATCAAATACCTAAGGTGCACAAAGATGCTGCCAATCCGCCGGGTAGGCCAATAGTCAGTGGCATTGGATCAGTGACTCACTGATTCGGGCAATATTTGGACACATTTTTGCAACCTTTGGTGAGGAAGCCAATTCCGGACCGAGGTGATAGAGATCTACGCCCTGTTTTAATGGACTCCTGGTTGGCAGGGTGTAGATCTCTATCACCGGCGCCGCCGCTCCCTGCCGCGATCGTGCACACCGAACCCCCCGCACTTAGCTGTCTTATGACAGCTAAGGCTTCTGGGTATCGGCAGGAGCCGTCACTGATTGGCTCCTTGCCGTGTGATCGCTGTGAGCCAATCACAGCGATCACCCTCTGAAAGGCAACATAGTTGCCGTTCCGCCTCCTTCTCCGTCACTGTGTAAATCTTTTGTGACAGGGAGAGACGCACAGCCTGCAGCCGTGACAGGCTGTGTGATTTTAGTAAAAAAAAAACACAATTTTAATACATTTTTTTAACCCGATCTCCCCCCCCCCCCATTCATCCCTTGATCCCCTCTCAACCACCTATATATATATATATATATATATATATATATATATATATATTTTTTTTTTTTTTTTTCTGGACTGTGATTTTATATTTACTGCAGTTAGATAGGGATTAGTATACAGTGCAGGGTATATAGTGTTTAGCGTATAGTGTAGGGCAGTGGTGCCCAACCTTTTTTGGCCCGAGGGCCGAACTTTAAATCAAGAAAAATCTCGAGGGCCGGAACACATGCATACAAATTTTCGATGTAAAACTTTAAACGTTTTTCTAGTAACAGTTAACATGGTGTTGGAAATGGAAAGAAAACGACAATATAAGAATTGTTGTACTCACCATTTGATGCACATTTTCTTAATGAGAAGTTTGCAGCTGTTTTTCAGAAACCAATTTCTGGATATTTGGCTCCAAATTTGTAACATTTATTCTTAATACAGAATGAAGATGATCATCTGTGATGCGAGAACATGAGCCAGTTTCTGTGTGGGGCTGCCCGCTCTGTGTGGGGCTGAGGGGGCTGTCTGCTCTGTGTGGGGCTGAGGGGGCTGTCAGCTCTGTGTGGGGCTGAGGGGGCTGCCCTGTCTGTGTGGGGCTGAGTGGGCTGCCCTGTCTGTGTGGGGCTGAGGAGGCTGCCCTGTCTGTGTGGGGCTGAGGAGGCTGCCCTGTCTGTGTGGGGCTGAGGAGGCTGCCCTGTCTGTGTGGGGCTGAGTGGGCTGCCCTGTCTGTGTGGGGCTGAGGGGGCTGCCCTGTCTGTGTGGGGCTGAGTGGGCTGACCTGTCTGTGTGGGGCTGAGGAGGCTGCCCTGTCTGTGTGGGGCTGAGTGGGCTGCCCTGTCTGTGTGGGGCTGAGGAGGCTGCCCTGTCTGTGTGGGGCTGAGGAGGCTGTCCTGTCTGTGTGGGGCTGAGTGGGCTGCCCTGTCTGTGTGGGGCTGAGGAGGCTGCCCTGTCTGTGTGGGGCTGAGGAGGCTGCCCTGTCTGTGTGGGGCTGAGTGGGCTGCCCGCTCTGTGTGGGGCTGAGGAGGCTGCCCGAGGAGGAGAGGATCGGGTGGTATTGCGTAGTAAAGTATCGGCATAGTCCCGCGCATACTTGAGAATGTGCTGGTATTCAGCCCCGGGTAGCGCTGGGATAGTTAGAAAGCCTCGCTCATTGGTTAGTGCAGGAACCTTCCTCCAATAGGAATCAGCCTAATTCCTATTGGAGGAAGGTTCCTGCACTAACCAATGAGCAAGGCTTTCTAACTATCCCAGCGCTACCCGGGGCTGAATACCAGCGTGTATGCGCGGGACTACGACAATACCACCCGAATCCTCTACCCCTCCGCGGGCAGCCTCCTCAGTCTCCCCCAGCCTCCCCCTTCACAGGACACCGCCGCGCGGGCCACAGAAACTGGCCTCGCGGGCCACAAATGGCCCGCGGGCCGTAGGTTGGGCACAGCTGGTGTAGGGTATTTAAGGTTTAGTATATAGTTTAGTATATAGAATAGGGTATATAGGGTTTAGTTTATAGTGTAGGGTGTATAGGGATTAGTATATAGAGTAGGGTATATAGGGTTTAGTATATAGTATAGGGTGCATAGGGTTCAGTATATAGAGGTTAGTATATAGTGTAGGGTGTATATATAGGCTTTAGTATATAGTGTAGGGTATAAAGGGTTTAGTATATAGTGTTGGGTATATAGTGTAGGGTAAATTGGGTTTAGTGTACAGTGTAGGGTATATAGGGCTGTATATCGTTAGTGTATAGGGTGGCACACAGGTTCAGGGTTTATACGGTTACGTATATAGTGTCAGTGTGGGGTCTGATATTGTCTGTGCATATACAGGCTTGTTAGGGTATATTGTGTCCTTTATAGTGAACTAAATATATATATCTATAGGGCATATAGTGTCCTGTATAGTGTCCTGAATATATGTAGGGCATATAGTGTCCTGCACTATATACGTGATGGTGAAGAGATCTTTTACTGTTCAGCAGATTGTAGATATGATCTGCCAGTCTGGTGAATCCAGTGAAGAATTATGCTAGGTACACACCATACAATTTTCTGTAAATCTTCAGGCTCTGATTCTTCAGAGTCTAATGCTAGGTACACACCATACAATTTTCTGTTAGATTTTCTCTTAGATTTACCTGCCAGATAGCTGTTTTCCATGTTGTAGGTAAATCTAACAGAATAATCTAACAGAAAATTGTATGGTGTGTACCTAGCACAGAGTTTGAGCCAATCCCTGACAGTGACACCCTACTGAGTGAATCGGATGATGAGGAGTCTGAGAGTTCTGAGACAGCCATGCCAGAGCAGCCAAGCACTAGTCAGGTGCAGGAAGAGAGTGTCACAACACAGGAAGACAGGTGCAGGAAGAGGCGCCGCAGGCAACAGACCGCTTCTACTAAACGTCGCCCACACCCCGTGTGGTCGCCTGCCAACCTAGAAGCACCCTCAGTTCGTCCTTTCACAGCCCAGGCTGGAATTAAAGTGCAAACAGCTAACCTCTCCCCAGTTCAATTTATGGAACTCATAATCACTGATGAGCTCCTCGGCTCCATTGCTGAGCAAACAAACTTATATGCTCAGCAACACATTGCTGAGAAACCGCAATCCAGCTATGCGAGGCCTAAGAACTGGTGGCCCACTACAGTGGAGGAAATAAAAACATTTTTAGGCCTCACAATAAACATGGGCATTACTAAGAAACCAGACCTAAATTGGTTGAAAAGACCAATTCAACACATAGGGATTTTTTCGCAAACAATGTCGAGGACGCGTTATTTGACAATCTTGCGCTTCCTCCATTTCAGTGACAATTCCCAGTGCCGACCCGGAGAAGATCCAAATATTGATCCCCTATACAAAATTTGGCCCCTAATTGACTACCTATCGCAAAAATGTTCAGAGGTATACGTGCCAGAAAAAAATATCAGTATTGACGAGTCCCTTGTACACTTCACTGGTCGACTTAGGATAAAGCAATGCATTCCCTCCAAGCGTGCCAGATACCGCATACAAATGTATAAGCTTTGTGAAAGCAGCACTGGCTTTACATGCGCTTTCCGAGTGTACGAGGGAAAAGACAGCCAGCTGGATCCACCTGGGCGCCCACCTTATATGGGCACAAATGGTAAAGTTGTCTGGGATCTGATTCACCCTCTCCTGAACAAAGGATACAACCTGTGCATTTAGCAAGAGAGAACACGCCATCCTGCGGTACCATCAGATCCAGTCGCAAAGGCTTCCCTCAGAGCCTTGTCAACAAGCTCCTCAAACCTGATGAATCGGAGGGTCTCCGCAGTGAAGAGATGCTAGCTCTGAAGTACAGGGGAAAAAGGGACTGGAGCAGAAGAGAAAACTAAATGTGTTCATGAGTACAACCAATATATGGGTGGTGTAGACCCTAGGTTCTCAACATGTGGTACGCGTACCCCAGGGGGTACTTCGGATGGTTCCAGGGGGTACTCGGGCTTGATATACTTAACCAAGAATAACAAATTTAGAGTTTTAGAAAATGATAAATCTTATTTAAATAAAACCAAATTAGTGTTTTAGCTAATTAAAAGCAATAGTAAATGTTTGGAAGATTGGTTAGAACCAATTATCATGTACAACGATTAAACATACATTTGTCAAGGGGTACTTGTGATAATGTTTACTATGCTGGGGGTGAGTACAGGGTTTTAAAAGTGGTACATACCAATAAAATGTTGAGAAACACTGGTGTAGACCACAATGACGTGGCAATGAAGCCGTACCTGGCTGCACGCAAAACCAGATATTGGTATACAAAAGTAGGCTTATACTTGCTGCAGTTGGGAATTTACAACAGCTATATATTATACAAAATGTCAAAAAAAAAAAAACCCTCAGCAATTTAGAATTCAAGGAGGAAATCGCTGAATCTCTCATTTCCAAAGCTGCAACTCACGCTGGCAGAAGATTTGATTCAGTTGCGAGACTTTCTGGCTATCATGTTCTAGAAAGTATACCACAGACTGGAAAAATGATATACCCCTAGAAAAGGTGCAGGGTCTGCACTAAACAAAAAATAAGGATGGATACACATTACCATTGCCCCGAATGTCCCGAACGACCAGGACTTTGTTTGAAAGACTGTTTCAAAGTGTACCACACCTGCCTAAATTTTTAACTTGAATTGTCCTTCAAATGTATGGTACACAAATAGTGTAAGATAAAAAATATATATTTTTTTCTAGTACCAGGCTTCACAAAAACACCTAGCAGCGCCAGTATTTGTAGCCACATATAGGCGAATTAATTTTATTCAGAAGGAGCAACTACATCCCACCCAAAAATTTGATAAATTATTTTTTCTTCCCAAACATTCCATCAAATTCCACCAATAATCTATGCAACCAAATTTTTCAATGCACCCAGGAGGCAAACCTCAGAAATACCTGAGAGGGTGTAGTTGGATCATTTTTAGCAGGAATTTGACATCCGGGTACATTCCATCAATCTCCACCAATAATCTGTGTCTAGCCACACATATGTGGTATCATTTTATTCAGAAGGAATTACTGAATCATTTGTGGGGTGAATTTCTACAATACTTCAAAGCGTGTCTGTCAAAAAAAAACAACTGAAAAACTTACATGTCTGAATAAAAAAATGAAAAGAAAAATTCATTTTTTTTATTCAGACATGTCAGTTTTTCTGTTTTTTTGACAGACACGCTTTGAAGTATTATAGACATTCACCCTACAAATGATTCAGTAATTCTTTCTGAGGAAAACGATACCACATATATGTGGCTAGACTATTGATTTAGTCCAAAACAGTGCTGAGAAAAAGTTGTCAATTATTGAACCTTCGAAGAACATAAATCACACGCTTGCATTTTCCAGCACAGGCCGGTTTCAATTAAGTCTGAGGTAAAAAGTCTGTCAAATTCCAGCCAAAATGACCCCATTTTGTAAACTAGACCCCCTGAAGTATCCATCTGTGGGGGCATTGGTGATTTTGACAGCACATATTATTGGTGGAAATTGATGTAATGTATAAGGACAAAAAGAAAAAATCTTTTTTTTATTCAATTTCCACCAATAATCTGTGCAGTCAAAATCAATGCCCCCATCGGTGGATACCTCAGGGGGTCTATTTTACAGAATTTGACAGACTTTTTACCTCAGACTTCATTGAAAGTGGGCTGTGCTGGGAAATACAAGTGTGTGATTTATGGTCTTTGAAGGTTCAATAATTGACAACTTCTACTAAGCACTGTATTGGACTAAAGCAATAGTCTAGCCACACATATGTGGTATCATTTTATTCGGAAGGAATTACTGAATCATTTGTGTGGTGAATTTCTACAATACTTCAAAGCGTGTCTGTCAAAAAACTGAAAAACTGACGTGTCTGAATAAAAAAAAAAGGATTTTTTCTTTTTGTCCTTATACATTCCATCAATTTCCACCAAAAATCACCAATGCCCCCATCAATGGATACTTCAGGAGGTCTAGTTTACAGAATGGGGTCATTTTAGTGGGAATTTTACTATTTCAGTGACTTAGGCCCGGTTCACATTAGCGGTGGCCGTCCGGAATCGCCGTGCCGGAGCCGGACCGCTTTCAGAACGGACGGAACGGACGCACGGCATGGCAATGAAAGCCTATGCGTCCGTTCACATGCGTCCGTTCTGCCGGACCGGAGCCGGACCGGATCCGGGCCGGATCCGGACTCCGGCGTCCGTTCCAACATGCGCTATTTTTTGGTACGGCTCCTCCGGCAGCCGTATCCGGAGCGGAGCCGGACTGCACCATCCGGCCAATACAAAGCAATGAGAGCCGGAGAGCGCACAACACACTGGCTACAAAAACCGGACGTTCTACCCCACTTCCTATGCATTTTGGATGGGGACCACATGGGCCCAGCAAAGAGTGGGGCAGCAGCGATTTCATGCTGGAGCTCTTTTTGCCAGCAACATGTCTGATATGTGAAGGAGGCGAACAACAGAGAGAATTCCCAGGTTTACGAGTAAAAAATGCCTGGATCCATGGTCCCAACTGCAGTCTCTGTATCCACGGATGGTCTCCACACGTCCACCTGTCTCCAACAATGACCCCAGACCCTTCTGCTGACCTCCCAGACCCCAGGTAAACCTCCCAGACCCCAGGTAATTAAAGGGTGTTATCTCCTTAAGAAACCGGATCCGGACCGCAACCGTGTTCACACCGCACGGAAACCGGATGCAAACGGACCGGATCCGGACCGGATCCGGATAGGAACCGTACGGATCAGGTCCGGTCCGGATACGGTGCGGTCCGGACATCCGGTGCGGTTTTTACTAAACCGCAAGTGTGAACGGGGCCTTAGTGCTTCAGAGAATTGATGTACAATGCAGAAAACAAGCATTGTAGCTTTTGTTCACTGAAAAGCAAAATTACACTGTTTTTCACAGTCCCTACAATGTACCAAAGATGTAAATAGTTTTCATTTTTTTTGCACATCTGTATTAGAAACATATGGCAGAATACATTTTGAAAATAATTTATGTTTTAATTCAAGATACTGTATATACATATGTTTGGTTGAAAATTACAGACAATATACATTTTTTTACTTTTTTTTTTTAGCATAAATTCTCTTAAAAAATATATAAAATTCCATTATCAATATAATTAAGTGGTATAGAAAAAAAGCCCTATTTGTTATGAAAAAAACAATATCTCATTTGTTTGGATAGAAGAAAAATTGACTGAACTATCTAAACTCAAACAAAGCATGTCAAAACCAGAAAAAACACTGGTCCTAACTCTTTAACAAAATTTTCAGCCTTAGTTCTTCTACCCTATAAGTTCCTTTTCCTGTTCTACTGTGCTCTGGCTTAGGCCCCGTTCACACTTACGTTTTTTTAAAAACCGGAACGGATGTCCGGACCGCACCGGATCCGGACCGGACCTGATCCGTACGGTTCCTATCCGGATCCGTTCCGGATCCGGTCCGTTTGCATCCGTTTTCCGTGCGGTATGAACACGGTTGCGGTCCGGATCCGTTTGAGATAACAAGCTGTAGGGGGTCTGGGAGGTCGGCAGAAGCTCTGGGGTCGTTGTAGGGCCTCACCTCCTCGTTATCAGACGTATCGGACATGTTGCTGCCGGGGAGCTCCAGCGTGAGGTCGCTGCTGCTCCACTCTGTGGGCGCTGGGCCCATGTGTCCCCGTCCAGGATGGCCGCTGTAGCATGGAGGAAGCATGGGAGGTGGGGTGGAGCGTCCGTTTTTTACGGCCAGTGTGTTGTGCGCTCTCCGGTTCTCATTGCTTTGTATTGGCCGGATGCAACAGTCCGGCTCCGCTCCAGATACGTCTGCCGGAGGAGCCGGACCAAAAA
The DNA here is from genome assembly GCF_040937935.1 of Hyperolius riggenbachi. Classification (NCBI taxonomy): domain Eukaryota; kingdom Metazoa; phylum Chordata; class Amphibia; order Anura; family Hyperoliidae; genus Hyperolius; species Hyperolius riggenbachi. The sequence continues at coordinate 79,163,823 of NC_090654.1, forward strand.
ATAGCGCATGTTGGATCTTACGCCGGAGTCCGGATCCGGTCCGGACGGAACGGACGCATGTGAACGGACGCATAGACTTTCATTGCTGTGCCGTGCGTCCGTTCCGTCCGTTCCGCATGCGGTCCGGCTCCGGCACGGCGATTCCGGACGGCGATCGCCAATGTGAACCGGGCCTTACTGCAGCCTTTCCTAATTGCACAGTGGCTGTGTTATCTCTGTTATATGATCTAATCTGTTTTCTTCTGTTGGGCTAAGGGTGGAATGTGTGGAATGTGCAGGGCTGCTTGTGATTGGATAGAAGCGATACACACCCTCTGCAGGCCCCCTGCAGGCTCTGTATGACTCACACACTCTGCTTATGTGAGCCTATTACAAGATGGTTAGTTTGTCTGTAAACACTGCCTAAAACTGTTAATTACAAGCCAGGATTGCAGCAGAGAGTGGCAGACAGAGGCGTAGCTAGGGCTTTCAGCGTCCGGGGACAAAGACTATTAATGCGCCCCCTAAGGTGAAGGGTGCCGCGCCGTGCCAATAAAGGGGCGTGGCCATATATTAAATGTGGGTGTGGTTATGGGTGGAGCCAAATGTACAGGAAGTTAGCAGGCTCACGCTCACCCACCCTCCCTCAGTATGTACCTTCCAGCATGTTCCAAGACAAATTCAGCAATCATGCGCCCCCCCCCATCAAGACAAATTGAGCAATCATGAGCAATCATGAGGCCCCCAACATAACCAACTCAGCAATCATGAGGCCCCCAACAAGACAAATTTAGAAATCATGAGGCCCCCAACAAGACAAATTCAGCAATCATAAGGCCCCCAACAAGACAAATTCAGCGATCTTGAGGCCCCCAACAAATCATGAGGCCCCCAACAAGACAAATTCAGTAACCATGAGGCCCCCAACAAGAAAAGTTCAGCAGTCATGAGGCACATAAATAGACAGCATTTCACATAAATAGGCAGAAGCCCCCTTAATATGGTAGACACCTCTCACCTGGCAGCAGTTCCCCAAAATACACTCAATCTGACAGCAGTGGTTCCCCAAAAATAGGTAGCCCCAGGTCTATAGGTGTCCCCAGAATAGGTGGCCATCAGTAAAGATGTCCCCAGAATAGGTGGCCAGCGGTATAGATGTCCCCAGAACAGGTAGCCAGGGGTAGAGATGTCCAGAGAACAGGTAGCCAGGGGTATATGTGCCCAGTATATGTAGGCAGGGGTATATGTGCCCAGTATATGTAGCCAGGGGTATAATATGTGCCCATTATATATAGTCAGGGGTATCTGTGCCCAGTATATGTAACCAGGGGTATATGTGCCCAGTATATGTAGTCAGGGTTATATCTGCTCAGTATATGTAGCCAGGGGTATATGTCCCCAGTATATGTAGGCAGGGGAATATGTCCCAGTATATGTAGGCAGGGGTATATTTCCCAGTATATGTAGACAGGGGTATATGTAGGCAGGGGTATAAGTCCCAGTATATGTAGCCAGGGGTATATGTGCCCAGTATATGTAGCCAGGAGTATATGTGCCCAGTATATGTAGCCAGGGGTATATGTGTCCAGTATATGTAGCAGGGGTATATGTGCCCAGTATATGTAGCCAGGGGAATATGTGCCCAGTATATGTAGCCAGGGGTATATGTGCCAGTATATGTAGCCAGGGGTATATGTGCCCAGTATATGTAGTCAGGTGTATATGTCCCCAGTATATGTAGTCAGGGGTATATGTCCCCTGAATAGGTAGTCAGGGGTATATGTGCCCAGTATATGTAGGTAGGGGTATATGTGCCCAGTATATGTAGCCAGGGGTATATGTGCCCAGTATATGTAGCCAGGGGTATATGTGCCCAGTATATGTAGTCAGGGGGTATATGTGCCCAGTATATGTAGTCAGGGGGTATATGTGCCCAGTATATATGTAGCCAGGGGTATATGTGCCCAGTATATGTAGCCAGGGGTATATGTGCCCAGTATATGTAGCCAGGGGTATATGTGCCCAGTATTTGTAGTCAGGGGGTATATGTGCCCAGTATTTGTAGTCAGGGGGTATATGTGCCCAGTATATATGTAGCGTGGGGTATATGTGCCCAGTATATGTAGCCAGGGGTATATGTGCCCAGTATATATGTAGCCAGGGGTATATGTGCCCAGTATATATGTAGCCAGGGGTATATGTGCCCAGTATATGTAGTCAGGGGGTATATGTGCCCAGTATATGTAGTCAGGGGGTATATGTCCCCAGAATAGGTAGTCAAGTGTGTCCCTCAGCAGGGGAGCAGCGCAGTGGAGGGAGAGCTGTGAGCAGCGGTGAGGAAGGGGGGCCATCTCCCCCCCCTTCCCTCACCTTAGGGGGCTCTCCCTCGCTCACTCTCCCCTCCAGAAGTAATGTCCGGGTGGCTGGCAGCGGCGGGTGGAACTTACCTGCGTCTCGTCGCAGCGCGGAATGGATTTGCCGCTACACTGGTCTGGTCCAGACCAGAGCAGCGGCTGCGGCACCCGAACTTTCAGCGCTGGAGCGAGACGGAGGTAAGTCCCGCCCGCCGCTGCCAGCCACCTGGACATTACTTCTAGAGGTGAGAGCGAGCGAGGGAGAGCCCCCTAAAGTGAGGGAAGGGGGGGGAGACATCCGCCCTTCCCCACTGTGCCCATAGCTCTCCCTCTTCTCTGCGCTGCTCCCCTCCTCCCCCCCCCAAAAAAAAACACGGCAGCTCAGCTGGGCGCCCTTGGGGACCTAGCGCCCGTGGGCACGTATCCTACCCCGACCCCCCCTAGCTCTGCGCCTGGTGGCAGAAACAGCACAGAGGGGCCCAGGAGAACATAATGAATAGAATGGTATGCTTTTTGCTGTAAAAATTTTAGAGCACAAATTCTCTTTAAGGCCATTTTATATGTCGGTCCTTAAGTGCTTAAAAGACACAAAACGCACTTTACAGGTGGTTGAAGGTATGGGGGTGGGACCGGGAGGATATATGGTAACGGCTGACATCTCATCCCTGTACACTAATATACCACAGGACAGAGGTATTGAAGCAGTATACTATTTTATGAAAAAAAAGATGGGGAATTAAGAGATGAACAAATAGATTTTTTGATGAAAGTCTTGAAATTTGCTCTGGAGTAGAATTCATTTTGGCATGCAGGTAATCTTTATAAACAGCACAAGGGGTGTGCCATGGGGGAGGGATTTGCCCTGAGCTTGGCAAACCTATTTATGGGTAAGTGGGAGGAACACATATTGTCACTAGCACAAAGTGGAAGGGTGGTCACGTGGCGACGTTATATTGACGACCTATTCATGGTGTGGGATGGGAATTCAGAATCATTGACTGAATTTATGGCTTTTTTGAACACTAATAATCTTAATAATAATATGAATTATGAAATGAGTCAGAGGGTTATTCATTTTTTTTATCCTTCACTATATGTGGTGGATGGGATTATAAATTCCCGTACGTTTTTTAAGGAAACCGATTGTAACGGTTATATTTCTGTTAAGAGTGGGCATCATCCCCAATGGATTAGAAATATCCTAGGAGGACAATTTATGAGGATTAGGTGTAATTGCACTAATTTGGAGGACTATTTGTCACAATCACAGGTGTTAGTGGAGAGGTTCAAGGAAAAAGGGTGCGATGATTCTTATTTACAAAATGAAAGGCACAGAGTGCAATTAATGGATAGAGATAATATGGTACATGGGAATAGGAATATTGGTGATGGTCAAGAGCATGAATTAGCGTTTATTTCTGATTATACAAGTATTGGGATATACTCATATCAAATGCTGAGTTGGGAAGGATCCGGCCCCCCAAGCCGAAGTTCATCTATAGGAAAAGTCCTAACCTAAGAAACTTTTTCTCCCCAAGTTGTGTGGAACCTGTGAAAATGTGGGTAGACCGTATGGGTAGGAAACATCAGGATTTTATCCCTGTAGAAAATGCAATGGGTGTAAAGAAGCGTACGTTAAAAAGGGGCGCTGGGAAAAAAGGGCGCGGGGTTTTAAACGATAAACATGGATAACGTATAATGTACTATATTTCATTTAAAAATAATGTTTTATAAAGTTATAAATCATTAAATAATGTGCATGAAATCGGCAATTGTGAAAACGTTAATCTTCCGTTTAAAAAGTGAAATGTATAATAATGTTTTAAAAAAAAATTAGTAAGTAACCCTCCCTGTACCTACCCCTAACCCCTAAACCCCCGTATTGGTGCCTAAACCTAAGACCCCCCTGGTGGTGCCTAAACCTAAGACCCCTGGTGGTGCCTAAACCTAAGACCCCCCTGGTGGTGCCTAAACCTAAGACCCCCCTGGTGGTGCCTAAACCTAAGACCCCCCTGGTGGTGCCTAAACCTAAGACCCCCCTGGTGGTGCCTGAACCTAAGACCCCCCCTGGTGGTGCCTGAACCTAAGACTCCCCTGATGGTACCTAAACCTAAGACCTCCCTGGTGGTGGCTAAACCTAAGACCCCCCTGTTGGTGCCTAAACCTAAGACCCCCCTGGTGGTGCCTGAACCTAAGACTCCCCTGATGGTGCCTAAACCTAAGGCTTCCCTGGTGGTGCCTAAACCTAAGACCCTCCTTAGTGATCACTGTATTGTGTGTAGAATAATGTTTTAGAAACAGTAAGGGATAAAATATAGTACAATTTACATTACGTACTGATCGCTTTATTTTGTGAATAATAATGTTTTACAAACAGTAAGGGATAACATTTAAAATAATGTTTTATTGAAATAGGAAACATAAATCATCACAAGCAGTTATAAAACATTAAAAATCTTCGGGCGCCGTTGGAAAACGTTATAATTCTAGGGCGCCCTTTTTTCCTGTTCGGCACCCAGTAAACGATATTTATTATGGGAGTGAATGAGGGCGCCCGATTTGTCCACTAGCCACCTGCGCCCTTTTTTACTGTTTCCGTAGAGAAACCTCTGTCACTTGAACCCAGGAGGTCGTTAGCTTTCATAATGGTCATCAAACCAAGATTAGACAGTTTATATCCTGTAATTATGTGGGAGTTGTGTTTTTGGTAATATGTCGGGAGGACAACTATGTCGATGGACGTATGTCTTTTTTCAACCAAAATAACTATGTAACTATGTAACTAGAACCCTCAAGGAGAGAATGGGGAAACGTGAGAAATATTGCTAAGGGACATAGCTTATCTGCCCATTTTAAAGAACAACATCAGAGTAATGTCGAGATTTCCATATGGCGGGATATCATTTTTCCAATAAACTGAACTGTGTATGATCAGATACACATAGACCTAATAATTTCCTTTCCTTAGGTTACAGAAGACAAAGACTTCTTAATGTAGGGTGATTATAGGTTAACATATACATTGATCATTGAGAAAGGCAGAGCATATTTTAATATGGCGATGTAATATTGCCATGCAAGGCTGACTTGTATGTGTCTCTAAAGGAAGGTCAGATGTTGAACAACAGGCAGTCAGCTGATGTGCTATTTGCAATGGGTAATCCCATTCACCTTACTGGGAACAATGATATCAGACCATTCTTTGTTTTAGGTCAAAACACTTGACAAGATAGCAAACAAGAGGAGTCTGAGTGACAATAGTGTGTTTAAAAATGGACTAATATCTGTATACAATGGCTCAAACCTGGCTACATTGAATGTGAAACCAAAACCCATGCAAGGTTTCTATGCAATATTTGTGTTTCCAAAGTCCAGACACAAACACAAGGCTTAGGAAATACCTTTATTTTTCTTATAGCTGGGCAAACCAGTAACAATATGAAAATGTTATTGAAAATGTATACGTGTTAATATAAAGATTCCCTGAATGAATATATCCAGAATGGTATAGAAATGTTATATGGTTACCAGTGTTGTATATTAAACAATAATGTTAGAGATATAAAACCATGCTAACAAAAACAATGTTTTATATAAGGAGGTCCATGGTGGTTTTCAATATGCCAATGATTTTTGGATCAAATCCAATCTATCTTAAATATGGTAGAAAAGGTCACTGTATAATAAATAATAACCAGTGATTCCAGCAAGGTCAGCTATCCATAGAGGAATTATAACATTGATTTATTCACTGTTGGGTTATAATAAAACATGATTTTTGTTTTTAGTTTGCCAAATATCCCAGTAAGTCTGTGATTAGTTAGCCAACAGCACCTACAAAGGGTGAAAGCCAGTATTACACTTGGGTTAAAGATTAGTCACAGAAAGCTCCCATTGATCACTCCCACTGCCCAGTGATAGGCTAGAAGATTTAATCTCCTGGGCAGGACCATAGGTAGTGAGGGGAATAAGATGAGAGGGGTCATTCAATGGAGAGGAGCAGACCATCAGGAGATCTGAGCAGACCAGGACATAGAGGATTCATGCCATCTGAACGCAACCACGCCTAAAAGGAACACGCCCAGAGGCCATCTTGGTGACTATATTTGAAACCAGTTCTGATTCTTCTTTTTAAGCATATGGCTTATCACAGCACAAATATCTGAACGTTTGATTTATTGACCATTGTCTTTCTTAAGTTTATAGTCATTTATAGCCAAAGGGAGTGCGTTCTTCCAGTGCACAGGAATTACTCATTCCGCATATTTGATAAAACCCATTCAGTGGGTATATTTTTCTTTAGATTGACACAATCAATCGTTCAAGAATCGCTGACTGTGAAATCCATAACTTATTTTTCTTTTTGGATAAAAGCTAGACCTTTCAAGCTACCTCCTCTAGATATTTTGATACTTTGCCGCAGCATGTGCAAGCCACACCTAACCAAGTTTAGGACGACTCAATAGATATTTTATTCCAAAATTATATGTATTTTACCCGCCTGCTCTGTGTAGTAACACAGGCCAGCGGAGGTTAAAGGGTAGACAGAGGGAAAATTCCTGTCATTTATAGTTCATTGCATAGCAATTGTGGGGCAACGCCCAGTCGTCAGATCCACTGAGTCATCCTAAATTTGTTATATTGAATGGTATAGCTGACATCAGCCAGTTTATTTTGGATAGCGCATTTTTGATTTTGGACTGCGCAATTTTGATTTTTGATAGCCACCATTTTGTTTTTGATAGCCACCATTTTGTTTTTGATAGCCACCATTTTGTTTTTGATAGCAGCCATTTTGATTTTGATAACAGCCATTTTGTTGTCGTTCAATTCATCCATTTTGTCTCCAGAGACCCTGTGGTAAATTGAGTATTTGATGAGTCATAACTCTGCACTGTATTTGAGTTGACTGCTAATTGGTTTAAGCCTTTTGTATTGGTGAATAAGTATAATAACATTTTGATGTTTTACTGAAATTATTATCCAGCTCATTGCTTATTATAAGAATGACCTTATGAGTTTTGTTTTATATCAAAAGTGCAATATTATATTGTTTTGATATTGTAATATTTATTCGATATTAAATTGATATTTTTATAAATTGGTCCACATTTATTTGCATGTTTAAACCAGTACTGTAAAACCTCGGAAAACAAGCTCACACAGTTAGGCGTATGTTTGTATTTTAGCTCCTCCTATTTTCCCAGGAGCGTTACATTTACATTTTTGATTTTATATTTATTTTTAAACAAGTTATACAAACATTGACAAAACGCCCGACATAAGATTGGAGGCCCCAGCGAGATCCGTTTACTTTCCATTACTGGTTTAAACAGTGTAAAAACGTTTTATTAAGCTGGTTTTACTGCATTGGCTATTGAATCATGAGTGCTACAGGTAGTGATTCAGAACTGCATTTGGAACAGACGTTCCGAAAAATTGTGGAATTTATATTTATACAACTGAAATATAATGAGGAAGTAGATGAATGGATAAGCAGAATGAGGAAAAGTATAAAACAGGAAGCTGATCATATATTTCAATCTAAGGGTCTGGTGGATCATTATCTTTCATGTATGACCACAATAACCTCGGATTCCGAACTGAAGAAGAGGTTGTTAGGCGCCCTACCCTCTGTTCTATATGGGTTATTAGAGGTAGATATCCTTGCACAGTCTAGAAAAAAAGAGATTGTACAGTTGAGATCCCAATTGCAAGGAACAGAGGGAGACGTCCAATCATTGAACTCCCAGTTACGGGATGTGGAATCAGATCTTCAAATTATAAGGGCTGATAGAGACCAATTAATGATTAATATTTCAGACAGGGAGGTAGCGATCAAAAGTCTGGAAAGAGACGCCGAACGGAATCGTGAAGCGCATCGCAGACTTAAACAGGATTTTGAAGAACTACAACAGCAGTACTTCAAAATCCAACAGGCAGGTAGACTCGATAGATCATCCAGCCCTTGCCCGCCAATACTCACTCCATATGACCTAAAATGGCAAGGCATGTTGGATCGTATGGAGACGGTATGTAAGACTATGAATACCATAATCGATGACAGTACAAGGGTCCCTAAAGATCAACATTTGGATTCCTCTCCAGAGAGAGATATGCAAATGAGGGCCCCTAGGCATGATGATTCCCATAAAGGTCACGACTCCCTTGCTGATATTGATTCAGATGAATTGGAGGCTGATGAGAGAAAGCGAGAATCCAGCCCTATCCCAAGAAGGGGGAAAGGTACGTATAGGGGGGAGTCAAATAGGGGAAATAATCAGTACCCCCAAGAAAAACAGAGCTCGGCCAGCATCATAAAATTCTTAAACACCGCTGTGCCAAAGTTCACTAAAAAGGGTTCAGCGCAAATAGCATCCCACATGGAGTTGTATGAATCCACTATGGACTCTTTAAATCTGTCTGAAGCAGACAAAATCAGATTTCTCCCATGGGTTTTTGATGACAGATACCGCCACTATTTCACCTCATTTAAGGAGCGAGGTATCATTAGATGGCAAGCAGTTTCACACGAAGTGAAGCTGGAGTTTGGGCCGTATCGCACTATCTCAGAAGCAAAACGAGATGTGTATCGACTTACTTGTCGACCCGATCAGAGCCCCCGAGAATTCCTTTCTGTGCTAAAAAACTCTTACAGTTTGGCATATCGGAATCCTAACTGGGAGTCTCTTGATTTTAAACAGGCATATTACGATGCATTGCCTACCCAAATAAAGTTAAGCATGGCCAATGAGTTAGACTTCGGAAACTCCCTAGAGAAAATGGTTACCTCAGCGACACTGCTGTTCAACATCAGTGGGAGTTCCAATGTAAGTGGAAGGAACAATAAAAGGTACCCAGAGCACAGAGTAGAAGAAACCAAAGTGAAAGCGGACCTAAACCTTGAATCCCAGCAGAAGAAAATACCTCCTGCAAAAGTACCTATCCAGCAGGGCCAAAGACAGCAACAAAACCCTAATCAAAACAGACCACAAAATCCTAAAGGGTCAGATAGGGATAGCTCAGGTTCTGAGAACCAGGTCTACCGTCCTCGGTTTAATCGCAGGTATCAAGGATACCAGGGTTACCAAGGAAACCGGGGTGGCCAGGGGTACAGAGGTTACCAGGGATATAGAGAACCCCAGGGGTACAGACGTCCCCAAAGATATAGACAATGGGATAACCGACCCAGGCAGCAGTGGGAAAGGAGACAGCACCCACCTAATTCACCTAGGGGTAGATCACCACCTAACTCACCTAGGAGTGGATCACCCGCAGGGAACAGATATGATCCCAGGAACCAGAACCCTCGCCGACCTAATAGGTTTGATCAGCTTGTTGATCAAGTGAACAAACTAAATGACATGATGGGTAAGTTGGCTCAGGGATCTGCAGGAAGACAGCATGAGGATTTTTTAGCTGGGAAGGCAGGGCCCAGCTCTGCCAACTAAAGGAAACTGAGATAAATCACTGCACGGAGATGGATATGGCAGTACTCAATACGGTTAATGAAAATGATGTGCAATGTACCGACCTACCCCAGGTCGAGGAAGGGAAGTCTAATGTGCTTGATATTTCACCACAAATGTGTGATACTGTGTCATGTGAGCCAGAGCGTGAAGTACCCTCTGTTCAGATTGTCCCAATGGTAGAATCCATGGGAACCCAAATGCCTTGCAGGCAGAATCAGGAGGAACAAGTTCATAATACCCTGGCACTGCAGAGAGATCATTCTCTGAGGCAACAAATGGAAAAACATTCCAATTTTCTTTGCAATCTTGAACAGGTAGATGGCCGGTATTTTATCGATACCCATCTACAAGATGGATGTATCGGACCGATCCCAGGTTTACTGGATACCGGTTCCCAGGTTACTATTCTGTCTTTTAACTATTACCAGCAGATCTTGGATTCATCACAAAGGAAGCCAAGATTAAAAGCCTTTGACGGTGCGCTGATAAGCGTTGGTGGTAATAGTTTACAAGTAAAGGGCACATCCTGGCTGACATATAAGATTGGTAAAAAGATCATTAAACATCCAACTTTGATTGTTGATCTTCCATATGATAGATTGATCATTGGAATCGATTTGCTCAAACGACTAAATTCCATAATTGACTTCATAAATGAAGCAATATGGGCTCAAGTCAATACTCCAATTGATTTTGAGCGCTCCAGCAATGCACAATCGCAACGCAGCTGCCATACGATTGAGGAAAGGCCTAACTCTGTTGAAATCCATTTCCGGAACAGTCAGATACCAGAAGTCACGATCCTGAAAAACGGTAAACCCGAGGAAAATGCTAACACTGCTTTTCACATCATAAATATCCGAAAGGATAAGATTGAAAAGATAGTCCTTGAAGAGGATGTGTTAACTATTTCCTTTAAAGGGGGAGACCAGGAAGTGGCAGGCATAACCAAGCATACACAGGCATTGGTTGAAATCAAGAAAACCAATGACAATGTGCTGGTTCCCGTGCAGGTAAATAGTATTGCTCGGGTAAAATATGCCAAGTTGGATCTCAAATCTGAGGCCAGCTACATAAGCCTAGGACTGCTGAAGCAGGTTACCGACCCTCAGGTAATCAAATTTATCTCTACACAGGAATGGATCCACGATCTGGATAACGATAACCAGAGTCATAATGTAATTGCAAAATGCATCTTATCTGTGTCTCTAGGAAACAAATCTGCAAAACATGTCTTCAGTGTGTTAAAGGAACCACAGTACCAAATGTACTTAGGAAACGACATTATTCACCGATTTGCCATACAGGTTGATCTGGTCAATAATGTTCTGTGGTCCAAATTATCCGGAAACCCAGAGGAATTCCAGGATAGAGAACAAGCCTTGAGATGGGGACAGCGGATACCATATGCAGTGGATATCACTGTCGCTGAAAAAGTAAAAATCCCTGAAGGTTGCAAATCATTTCTTTTACCCATTCGAGTAAAGAAGGGTCAAAAGATGAGAAATGCAGATGCATTGATTTGTTTATCCAATCGGATGCAACAATTGGGGTTGAAGGTAAAACCAATTCCCCTAATAAATATTCATCAGGAACCATTATATATGGTCATGCAAAACATGAGCCCTCATAGTATCACGTTACAGGAGGATACAATGATTGGCTTAGCCATTGACTCAGAGTATTATACTTTTGGATTCCAAAATGAAGTCATTGGACTAATACCTGATGAATATTTGACAGAAGAACAAATAGTGGACCAACAATATTTCTCAACACCTGAAGGATTGTTCAGCATACACTCTGTTTATCCTTTCAGTCCTGAAGAAGGTACATGTCATGTCGAGGAAACATCATTGATTTTTAACCATGAGATCAATGAAAGCGAGTATCAAACACTCCAGCAGGGTAAGGATCAAGCATGTTACACCCCAAATGACTTAACTAATAGGCTTGAAGAAGCTTATGAGGTAGGTCAACCTGAGATTTTCCCAGAATTTCAGGAACGGGTAGAAGAACAACTCTCTATAGCTGATGGATGTTCTAATGAATCAGAACGACAGCAGCTAAGGCAACTATTCTGGGATTTCCAGGAGATGTTTGCCAAGGACTCTTATGACTGTGGGGAGACTAACCTGCATGTTACGAGAATCCTGACTGATCCAGATGCACCCCCTGTGTTTATCAAACAATATCGACTTCCGCTAGCAGCCTACGAGTCATTATCGGAAATTGTTAAGAACCTGGAAAAGAAAGGTATTATCCGCCCAGTACACAGTTCCTTCAATCATCCAGTACTCGGAGTTCTCAAACCGAATGGTCAGTTCCGTCTATGCTCAGACTTGAGACAGTTAAACAAACGTGTCTACATGTCGGGTTGGCCTGTACCATACATTGACCAATGCTTGGCGCAAATCCAGGGATCTAAAATATTCACAGCCCTTGACTGCGCACAAGGATATTGGACAATTAAAGTGGATGAAAGGGATCAATACAAACTAGCCTTCACATTCGGTAACAGACAATTTGCGTGGACCCGTACGCCTTTCGGATACATCAACGCAGGCCACGAATTTGCTGTGTTCATGCACAAAGCAATGCCTGATGCAGCTGAACGAGGTACCCTAACTTATGTCGATGATATCCTTATCAAAAGTACAGTCTTTGAGGAACATATTTCAGAGTTGAGATATGTATTGAATCAACTAAGAGAAGCAGGTGTTAAACTTTCCCTACAGAAAGCTCAATGGTGCCGATCCAAGGTAAATTTCCTGGGACATGAAATTACTGCAGAAGGAATTAATCCACAGAAAAAGAAAGTGGAAGCAATCAAAAATACGAAGTCCCCCACAAATCTCAAGGAACTGAGATCATTCCTGGGGATGATGAATTATTCTCGCAAGTTCATAGATAACTATGCTGAGATTACAAGGCCGCTATTGCAGCTGCTAAAGAAAGGAGTACAATGGGAATGGAATGAGTGCCATGAACAAGCTGTATCTGAGCTTAAAACAAAACTCATACAGGCCCCATGCCTTGCTTATCCAGAAGGTGGTAAACCCTTCTATGTTGAAACAGGTTTTACCGACAAGAGTGTAAGTGCAGTTCTTTTCCAAAAACAAGAAAGACTGAATAAAATAATTGCTTATGCCAGTAAATCACTATCACCAGTTGAAATCAAATTTAATAATTGTGAGAAGGCATTATTAGCAACTGTGTGGGCTTTGCAATATTTCAGAAGTTTTATTCAAGGGGAAATGATCATTGTAGAAACTGCACACCAATCACTACAATATTTGCAAAGTAACCAAATAAAAGAAGGTAACCTGTCAAACAGTAGGATAACGGCATGGACAATGTCCCTAATGGGATGGCCATTGGAAATCAAATATAAACAGGATACTAAAAATCCAGTTGCTCAAGGATTAGCTGAACTCCATGATTGCTCTCATGTGGAACATAAAGATGAGCCACCAGAAAACGATTTTCTGGAAGAGCAATCTCTATCTCCATATAAATCCTATGAAGAGGAGTACTGCAAATCACTACCATGTGCATATGTTGACGGCTGTTCTTTTCACACAGAAGGAGATGAAAAGATGCTGGTTGCAGGTATCGGTATCGTATGGAATAACATATTTCCAGAGATATCTGCGGGATACAAAATTGGTCCCAAAAGTAGCCAGGTCGCAGAACTCGCTGCCGTGTATAAAGCTATACAAATGGCTATCGAACATGACCTTAAGGAATTTGTTTTGATAACAGATTCTGAGTATGTTCGGAACAGTTTTGTGGAATATTTTCGCAGTTGGAAAAGAACTAGCATGACAAGGAGTAACAAAAAGCCAGTCAAACATGGTAAACTGTTCTGTAAAATTGATGAACTGGTTAATACCCACGGTCTTACCATTTATTGGAAAAAGGTAAGGGGTCATTCAAAACACCCTGGCGCTGATAAAGATGGGAACGATCTAGCAGATTCCCTCGCTAAGAAAGCAGCCATTGATGGTGAAATCTTCGATATCGATGACCTCATGGGAACTATCGAAGTAAATGTCACCACTAGGGGGCAGGCCCAAAAGGAGTCTCAACCCAGTGTAGCAATGTGGAGTCAAGATTCTCCTAATGAGGATCTCATTGCGAGCCAAAAGGGGGATCCCGTTATTGGTTTGTTTTATAAACATATTGGAAGTCCACATGATTATCCCATCACCGGGGAAGACTGCAGTGACAACGAAGAATTACGTATTTTGATGAAAGGTGTGTCACAATTTGCATTACAGGATGGATTGCTAATACGAACCTCGAAAAATGGTATTACGCAGTGGGTAGTACCCGCAGCATATCGGGGTTTAATGTTACAACATGCTCACGATGCCCCAACAGCTGGTCATCGAGGAGAGAAAATAACGTATGAGTTATTAAGGGACTACGCTTACTGGCCACACATGTTACAGGATGTCAGGACATATTGTCAAGGATGTTTGATATGCCCTCAATTCCAGCCACAAGGTCCCACTCACAGGGCACCGCTGATGAAAAGAGGCATAGCCATGCCATGGTCAGACATCCAGATCGATTTCATTGGACCGGTAACAACGTCTTCAAAGGGAAATCGATACATGTTGACTGTAACATGTTTATTTACTAAATGGGTAGAATGTCTACCGAGTAAAACATGCAGTTCTAGTGTGTACGCATCCCTACTCATTAACCACATATTTTCCCGATTTGGTCTTCCCCAGCGTATCGAATCCGATCGCGGAAGTCACTTCACCAGTGAAGTAATGACCAAAATGTGGAAAATCCTAGGGGTAAAACGGAAGCTCCACATAGCTTACCGACCAGCCTCTAGTGGTGGAGTGGAGCGTTACAATCAATCCATTGTAAATATCCTGAAAAAATTTGTTAGCGAATCAGGTAAAGACTGGGATGTCAAGCTGCCACTAGTTCTCATGGCTATTAGAGCTACTCCAAGCGCAGCAACCAAACTTTCTCCATTTGAGATGCTCACAGGTAGAAAGATGGTGTTACCCCAGCATTTGCTTTACAAAACCTCAGATCATAACTTGATGAATGCAACTACTGCACATCAATACGTGCAGAACTTACGAAAGCACCTCCAGCATGCCTTTGCATTTGCTCAAAGAAACATCGAAAAAGCCGCAGTCAGTACGAAAACGTACTATGACCTCAAAACCACACAAAAGGAGTATCAGGTTGACGATAAGGTTTATCTGTATAATTTTGCCAGAGACCAGGTAAAGGAAAAGAAGTTCCTCCCTTCATGGAAGGGTCCATATCCAATTACCGATAAGTTGTCTCCTGTGGTTTATAAGGTTAAAATCCCTAAGGGGGATGATTTTGTTGAAAAATGGGTGCATATTAATCAGTTGCGTATATGTCACCCTAGCTCACAGCTACGGAGAATTGAACAATCTGGAAATGTGTGCTAACAAATTATTTTTCTCCTGACAGGTATACCTAATGATGTGTTAATCTCTACTAGAATCCATATGGACACAAAGATTCCAATCCGGCGCAGAGATGCCCCACCTGACGATTGCCATCCTTTACGCAGTCCTAATCTTGGGGAAGAGTGCCGAGACAAGTGTGGTGCCAGATCCAGCATCCGTGATGTTACCGGATACAGCGGAGTTCATCATGACCAGATAGATGTTCCTATCCTAGAGGGTCCAGATGAGCCTAAACCCGCGATGTGTCGTTGAATGACGAGCTGATGTATCCGAGGTCCATTTGATGGAGATGCAAGTCTGATACCTGTTGCACACCAGATACTCACAGGAGTGAGTTGTTCAAATCTTGAAGCAGATCCGGAAAATCCTTTTGTTTGAACCAAAGGCCAAAGCAGTTCATCGCTGTTACAGTTGCTGTTTGCTACCTTTGCAACAAGAGGAAACCTGTTTGTTTACAGCCGGAGTATCATTTGCCAAGTTTATTTTTCTTGAGGCGTGAAACATAAACTTCAATGTGATGAAGACAATGTTTAAAGTCCATTTCCCTTTCATACTTGGATTACAAATACAAAACATAAAGCTTCGTTCGCAACGCGTTCCCACAGGAATGAAGAAAACGTAAAACGTTTAATAATCCTTGTTGTTCTTTTGAAATGGTCACACCCTGGAACATTCCAAAAGAAAAGGGGGATGTGTCGAGATTTCCATATGGCGGGATATCATTTTTCCAATAAACTGAACTGTGTATGATCAGATACACATAGACCTAATAATTTCCTTTCCTTAGGTTACAGAAGACAAAGACTTCTTAATGTAGGGTGATTATAGGTTAACATATACATTGATCATTGAGAAAGGCAGAGCATATTTTAATATGGCGATGTAATATTGCCATGCAAGGCTGACTTGTATGTGTCTCTAAAGGAAGGTCAGATGTTGAACAACAGGCAGTCAGCTGATGTGCTATTTGCAATGGGTAATCCCATTCACCTTACTGGGAACAATGATATCAGACCATTCTTTGTTTTAGGTCAAAACACTTGACAAGATAGCAAACAAGAGGAGTCTGAGTGACAATAGTGTGTTTAAAAATGGACTAATATCTGTATACAATGGCTCAAACCTGGCTACATTGAATGTGAAACCAAAACCCATGCAAGGTTTCTATGCAATATTTGTGTTTCCAAAGTCCAGACACAAACACAAGGCTTAGGAAATACCTTTATTTTTCTTATAGCTGGGCAAACCAGTAACAATATGAAAATGTTATTGAAAATGTATACGTGTTAATATAAAGATTCCCTGAATGAATATATCCAGAATGGTATAGAAATGTTATATGGTTACCAGTGTTGTATATTAAACAATAATGTTAGAGATATAAAACCATGCTAACAAAAACAATGTTTTATATAAGGAGGTCCATGGTGATTTTCAATATGCCAATGATTTTTGGATCAAATCCAATCTATCTTAAATATGGTAGAAAAGGTCACTGTATAATAAATAATAACCAGTGATTCCAGCAAGGTCAGCTATCCATAGAGGAATTATAACATTGATTTATTCACTGTTGGGTTATAATAAAACATGATTTTTGTTTTTAGTTTGCCAAATATCCCAGTAAGTCTGTGATTAGTTAGCCAACAGCACCTACAAAGGGTGAAAGCCAGTATTACACTTGGGTTAAAGATTAGTCACAGAAAGCTCCCATTGATCACTCCCACTGCCCAGTGATAGGCTAGAAGATTTAATCTCCTGGGCAGGACCATAGGTAGTGAGGGGAATAAGATGAGAGGGGTCATTCAATGGAGAGGAGCAGACCATCAGGAGATCTGAGCAGACCAGGACATAGAGGATTCATGCCATCTGAACGCAACCACGCCTAAAAGGAACACGCCCAGAGGCCATCTTGGTGACTATATTTGAAACCAGTTCTGATTCTTCTTTTTAAGCATATGGCTTATCACAGCACAAATATCTGAACGTTTGATTTATTGACCATTGTCTTTCTTAAGTTTATAGTCATTTATAGCCAAAGGGAGTGCGTTCTTCCAGTGCACAGGAATTACTCATTCCGCATATTTGATAAAACCCATTCAGTGGGTATATTTTTCTTTAGATTGACACAATCAATCGTTCAAGAATCGCTGACTGTGAAATCCATAACTTATTTTTCTTTTTGGATAAAAGCTAGACCTTTCAAGCTACCTCCTCTAGATATTTTGATACTTTGCCGCAGCATGTGCAAGCCACACCTAACCAAGTTTAGGACGACTCAATAGATATTTTATTCCAAAATTATATGTATTTTACCCGCCTGCTCTGTGTAGTAACACAGGCCAGCGGAGGTTAAAGGGTAGACAGAGGGAAAATTCCTGTCATTTATAGTTCATTGCATAGCAATTGTGGGGCAACGCCCAGTCGTCAGATCCACTGAGTCATCCTAAATTTGTTATATTGAATGGTATAGCTGACATCAGCCAGTTTATTTTGGATAGCGCATTTTTGATTTTGGACTGCGCAATTTTGATTTTTGATAGCCACCATTTTGTTTTTGATAGCCACCATTTTGTTTTTGATAGCCACCATTTTGTTTTTGATAGCAGCCATTTTGATTTTGATAACAGCCATTTTGTTGTCGTTCAATTCATCCATTTTGTCTCCAGAGACCCTGTGGTAAATTGAGTAACAGGGCCGACGGCCATATTTGATGAGTCATAACTCTGCACTGTATTTGAGTTGACTGCTAATTGGTTTAAGCCTTTTGTATTGGTGAATAAGTATAATAACATTTTGATGTTTTACTGAAATTATTATCCAGCTCATTGCTTATTATAAGAATGACCTTATGAGTTTTGTTTTATATCAAAAGTGCAATATTATATTGTTTTGATATTGTAATATTTATTCGATATTAAATTGATATTTTTATAAATTGGTCCACATTTATTTGCATGTTTAAACCAGTACTGTAAAACCTCGGAAAACAAGCTCACACAGTTAGGCGTATGTTTGTATTTTAGCTCCTCCTATTTTCCCAGGAGCGTTACATTTACATTTTTGATTTTATATTTATTTTTAAACAAGTTATACAAACATTGACAAAACGCCCGACAGTAATCCGGGGCTCCTCTCTTTTTGTCGATTGGAAAAGATCAGGCCAAGTTGGAGGGGATGTAACTTAACCAGATAAGTATATACATGGTGGATACACTATCTAGATACCTTGATACCTAAGGGGTTAAATATAGATATAGATCTGGTATGTTACTTGAGTAATGATTAAGAGTGTAATCTGTGCCTGGTTATCTTGATAATGGTTGTGTGTGTGGGGGGAGGCATGGTCCCATGTATGCTGCCCTGTGGGGGGTGGAGTATTGTGGGGCCATGCTTCTCCCCATGACATGACAGAGAAAGATGGTTTGAGGTAGAGGCAGGGCCGGATTTACCATAAGGCACTGTAGGCACGCGCCTAGAGGCGCCTGATGATGGAAAGGCGCCTCTCCCCGAGCGCCTCTCTCTTTCACTATACAGAGTCCTGATGAGAGTGTAAATTAAAATGAGAGGTTACTCACCCTGCTCTTGGCATTCCACTAACGAGATCTCCCTTCAGTCAGGGGCACCTCTAGCTACATAATACTGAGGTTCCTCTAGCTACCTAATACTTGGGGGCACCTCTAGCTACTTAATATTGAGGGTACTTCTGGCTACCTAATACTAAGGGGCACCTGTAGCTACCTATAATGGGTTAGGGAAGTAAGGCAGAAGTGACAGCTGGGACAGCCAGCCATCCTGTGGTACAGGTCGGTGGGGGTTTGTAGGTTCATAGAGGGTGAAGTCTGAGGTGCCAGGACATCTGTGCCTATAGGCTCCTGTGAGGTAAATCCGGGCCTGGGTAGAGGGTATATGTTTTCAGAATTGAAATGTGAAATTGACTGTTTGCTGTGTACTGGCATTTATAGGGTTTAATTTTTTTTAAAAATTGAAATGTGCAATTGGTCGTTTGCTGTGTATTGGTATTCAAGTTATTAGTTTTGATTTTTATATGTTTTTAATTAATTTGTTTTATTTGTGAAGCTTCTACACTAAATCGTGACCACTGGCAGGCTGGGTGTTAATTCCTTGTAGTGGGTACAAGTGATATGCAGGACTGGCGTGTGGGAATAGGATTTCTGGGTCCTGGAGTGTTTGGAGTGCACGCGTACAGTTGCCAAGGTACTGCGTCTTAGCGAGTGGTGACGCGGACGTTGGTGCGCATGGCATACGTACGGTTGTCCCGATGACGCGTAGGTAGGGGAGGAGTTAAGCGTACAAATGGTCGGGGGGTTCCATGCTTGCGTATGCCCCTGATGAGTCACAGGAAGTGACGAAATCGGTAGGGCTGGAAGCGTAGACGTGGAACGCAAGGGAGATCTCGTGGCAGCAGCGTCTATGGTAGAACGGCGGGATACAGCGCATCAGAAGCCAGCCAGACGGCTCACGATCGGGGTAGTTAAAACTCTATGCTGTTTACAAAGTCATTGACATGTGAGTGTTCTACTGTTCTATCAAAATTTTAATAAATTTGTAAGATGTTTTTACACTATGGAAGCTTTTTGGCTTATGATTTGAGGTGAAAGGTGATTCACGATTGTACTGCAGTTTGGAAGATAAGGTGCCTGGAGAGTCCATTAAAGGCAGGGGGAGGCCTTGATTACCCCACAGGCACTGATGACCCAGTCTGACAAAGGGTCACTTCTTAAAGAGGAACTCCAGTGAAAATAATGTAATAAAAAAAGTGCTTCATTTTTACAATAATTATGTATAAATGATTTAGTCAGTGTTTGCCTATTGTAAAATCTTTTAAATCCCTGATTTGCATTCTGACATTTATCATATGGTGACATTTTTGCTGCTGGCAGGTGATGTAGCTGCTGCTTGCTGTTTTGGCAGTTGGAAACAGCTGTAAACAGCTATTTCTCACAATGCAACAAGGTTTACAGACAGGAAACTGCCAGGAGTACCTCAGTACTCAGAGCTTCTTGTGGGAGGGGTTTCACCACAATATCAGCCATACAGAGCACCCTGATGATCTGTTTGTGAAAAGGAATAGATTTATCATGTAAAAGGGGGTATCAGCTACTGATTGGGATGAAGTTCAATTCTTGGTCACGGTTTCTCTTTAAAGGACAACTGAAGTGAGGGGTATATGGAGGCTGCCATATGTATTTCCTTTTAAACAATACTAGTTGCCTGGCTGCCCTGCTGGGTCTATTTGGCTTCAGTAGTGTCTGAATTACACCTGAAACAAGCATGCAGCTAATCTTGTCAGATCTGACAATAATGTCAGAAACACCTGATCTGCTGCATGCTTGTTCAGGGTCTATGGCTAAAAGTATTAGAGGCAGAGGATGAGCAGGACAGCCAGGCAACTGGTATTGCATAAAAGGAGATAAATATGGCAGCCTCCATATCCCTCTCACTTCAGTTGTCCTTTAATAGTGAGTGTTCCATCTTCTGGGTGTGGTGGAGTTGGCTCACTTGGAAAAGCATACTTGTATGATGGACTTTTGACATACCAGTTCGAGGAATGAATTATTCCTGAATATCGGGGACTTTTCATTAGCAGTGCCATTCAACTTACCTGTGCGCTTTGAGTTGAATTGATTAATTATAGACCTTGTTTTACTACCAAAAAAGTATTATTGGAGGTTCATGGGGTAAAAAAGGGGTGACACCATCAGTGTATGCACTGGGTGACACCAACCGTAGCAACGCCTCTGGCATCTGCAATGGAGGGGCCCCGGCGACATCGGCTGGGAGCGGAGCTGCGTCGAGGGACAGATAGGCTGCCAGCGTCTGGAGGAAGCCACAGGTAAGTAAATCTTGTTGTTTTTTTTTTTTTTACCTCGGACCTGTCCTTTAAAGTGAGCCGAGCACCATTTTTAGCATCCAGGGTATCTCAATAGCACATTCAAAATGCATCGTCACAATGTGGATCATTGCTAACAAAATTCATTCTACCTCTTTGTACATTTAAATGTTTGTTAGAGGCTTTTACTACTCTACTTCTGCGGCCTTGCCGTCTGCAGAAAGAGAAGGCAGATAAGGATTGATGTAATTAGCAGTAGTAATGAGCAAACGATGCTTGTTGCTGGTGTGTGACTTAATAACAACCAAAGCCATTAGCACAGCATGGCAGCCAGGCAACTGGCATTGTATAAGAGATAAAAGATGGCAGCCTCCTTATTGCTCTCACTTTAAGTTCCCTTTGAAATGAAAAAGATGGGTCAATTTCACATTCCTATATAAGAATGTTAAAAAGACTAAAATTCCCCTGCAAATAATCCAGTTCCATTAGGGTAATATGCAGTGAAGTATGTTGGAAAGATTGCCAATACATCACTTAGCTATAAATGGAAAATAATTGGGGCTTAAACTGTTTCAGACCTTTTCCTTGGGATAGTGGACACCGGGTGAGTCATGTGACCTGCATGTCTCACAGAGTTGGACTCTTTCGTGGAATTCTGTCTGTGACATGCTGGAGATGCTTCTCTGAAAGATTTGCTATTAATATGATGAGGACAGAACATACTTCTAAGTTATATGACTGAGCCTATCAGCTAATCTTCTGATGTGTTGTGTAGTTTTATGTCTTCTTTTCAGTTGTTTTCAGCTGTAGATCACATTCTTCATTGCTCATTGCTGGGGATTGCAGGGTTAAATGTTGTCTTTTTTTGGCTAAATTTCTCTAAGGTTTTTCCAAATCATAAAATTTTCTAGGCTGAGAGACCCCCATGTAGTGAGCCCAAGTGCCCCCCTTTTAGGTAGCCAGAGTGCCGCATTTGGGTAGCCATAGTGCCCCTTGTGTTTAGGTAGCCCGAGGCGCCCCCTTTTAGGTAGCCCGCTTGCCAAATTTAGGTAGCCATAGTGCCCCTCTGTTTAGGTAGCCAGAGTGCTCCCATTTTAGGTAGCCAAAAAGTCCCCCCACTTAGGTAGCCAGAGTGCCCCCCTTTTAGGTAGCCAAAGTGTCCCCACATTTACTTAGCCAGAGTGCGCTCCCACCCGGTAGGTAGCCAGTATGTCCTTTCCTCCCACCCCCACTCACCTGTAGGTAGCCAAAGTGTTCTAGAGGCCATTTAGAGTAGCCTCCCTGGCGTTCTATTTCCCCAGGATTTCCGTGCAAGAAGTGGTTCAATTAATTTCCAATCATTTTTTTTTTTTTTTTGCAATCATTTTTTTTTCATTTGGTCAGGATCTCCCTTCTGGGGGAGGGGGGGGGGGGGGTGTCCCTGTTCTTTTCAGGCTGTTGGTGGCCTTTGGGGACCCCCCTTCTGGGCAGGGAGGGGGGCCCTGTCCGTTGCGGGCTGTGGGGTGTCCCCATTCTATGCTGGCTGGTAGTGGCCGGTGGGGACCCTCCTTCTGGGCGGAGGGGGGGGGGTGTCCCCGTCCTTTGCGGGCTGTGGGTGGCCTTTCCCTCCCTCCTCCCATCCCCCGTGCAAGCCCCCCCTTCCCCCTGAACCCCTTCCCTCGATGTGAGTCCTGTTCTACTCACCCAGGCTGTCTCCAGCGGCGGCGGCGGCGCAGAATCCCTTCTTCCTCCATCCCCGAAGTCTCATGCTCTGTGTAATTACCGCTACGAGGCTTGGTGACGTCACTGAGCCTCGTAGCAGTAACGTCACAGGCCGGGACTTTGGCGTTAGAGAAAGAAGGGATTCTGCTGGCGCCGCTGGAGACAGCCTGGTGAGTAGAACAGGACTCACACCGAGGGAAGGGGTTCAGGGGGAAGGGGGGGCTTGCACGGGGAATGGGAGGGGGGAGGGAAAGGCCACCCACAGCCCGCAAAGGACGGGGATACCCCCCCCCCCTCCGCCCAGAAGGGGGGTCCCCGCCGGCCACCCACAGCCTGCAAAGGACGGGGACACCCTCCCGTCCAGAAGGGGGGTCCCCGCCGGCCACTACCAGCCAGCATAGTACGGGACACCCCCCCCCCCCCCCCTTGCTGCACAGAGGGGATCCCCGCCGGCCACTACCAGCCCGCATAGGGAATCCCCCTGCACAGAGTGGACACCCGTCCGCACACATAGGGGGAATCCTTGCACGCAGCACATTCTCTGCCCCGCCAGCTGCACAGGGATTCCCCAGGGTGGCTGGATGCTTGTTCTGTATGCTGGGGATAGCACAAATCGCTACCCACAGCGTGCAGTCAGGCATCCAGCCATCCTGGGGAATCCCTCTGATGAGGGAAAATTGCAGCGGGCGGTGCAGAGAAACAGGAAATCTCCCTGGCGGGATTGACGAGCTCAGCTCGTCCAAAACACTTTCAGCAAGTTTTTGCTGGACGAGCTGAGCTCGTCCAGAACGCTAGGGAGGTTAAAAACAAAATTTTTAAACACATTTTTTATTGTGTTTTAGCATAACAAAATAGGCCAAAATGCCAATAAAACCCAGGCCGGGGCTATGCAGAAATGAATGCGCCGAAACCCCCGGTGCTGTTTATCCGGTGTATAAATGTACATGTGTGTGTTTATACATTACCTGTGTCGTGGTGGCTGTCCGTTGGCCGAATCAACTGCTCTTCTGTGCACGCCTCATACACGCCGCTAACGCATAGCATAGCTTATGGATTAAATGGAACCTGAAGCAAAAAGTATATGGAGGCTGCCATATTTTTTTCCTGTTAAGCAATAACAGTTGCCTGCCAGCCCTGCTGATCTATTTGGCTGCAGTAGTGTCTAAATCACAGCAGAAACAAGCATGCATATAATCTTGTCAGATCTGACAATATTGTCAGAAACAACCTATCTGTATATCCTTGTTCAAAGTCTATGGCTAAATGAATTAGAGACAGAGGATCAGCAGGACAGCCAGGCCAACTGGTATTGCTTAAAAGGAAATAAATATGGCAGCCTCCATATCTCTCTCGCTGAAGTTGTCCTTTAGGGCTAGCTCCGCACTACAATGCAAAATGGTGCATTCACAGAGTATCCTGGATCCACTGTGCTCGGTTGCGCATTCGGGATGTGATTCACACTACTCATCATGTTGCATTCAGTCCACCACTGCCACTGCCATTCAGGTCCTCCGTGTGGGCTGATACTGCTGCTGTACTTCGGGGACAAGCTTTGGTAAGCTCAGAGCCTTGGCAGAGGGCTACCATTGGATAGATCAATGGAAATTCTCCCCAACAGCAGGCAGAATACTCATTGGTTAACCACTGAACCAATGAGAATCCTACCTGGTGCTATGGAGGATTCCCATTGATCTTTTGTAATCCAATGATAGCCTTCTGGTTCTTCCGGGACTCTGATACCGTTGCTGGTCTCCGAGCCCAGCAGCGCTCAGGGTATGCTAATTCAAAGACACAGAAGACAGGTGAGTTGATCCGGAAGCAGAGGGGTAAAACAGCCTAATGAGAATGGACACTGTCCATTCACATAGGCCTGCACCAATTATAGGGGCATCTGCAGTGTATATGGGCTCTGGAAAAAGCGTGCATGTTAATAAGAAAACCCTATTTTTTTTTATCTCCCTCCCCCCTAAATTGGCCCTAGACTGTGATCCATAGACTACATGATACATACATAGGTATCAGCCTATGATAAGTAGTAGATTGTGAGCCACTCCGAGGGACAGTTAAGTGACAATGCTGTCCCCTGTACAGCGTTGTGCTAGATCGCAGCACTGTACACATGTACAGTGGCAGGCTGATCTCTGAGCCCTGCTGTCTGTTGTGACGGGAGCTCGCACTTGTGTGAGGACAAGCTCTCATAAATTTGCGCATCGCGAGATGACGCCATATGGCGTCCAGGAGGATCAAGGGAGCCACTCTGCGGCCGCCAATGTGCGTTAGGCAGTTGCAGAGTGGTTAAAAGGATTCCCACAAATTCCCTGTGTGCAAAAACTTGTATTTTCATTGCAGAGAGCAGGAGAAGTTTGTCATTGGCAAAGGCAAATATAAATATCAATATAAAGGCAAATATAATCATTGCCAGCTCCTCCCCCTCCCTCTGCTGAACAGACACATTCCCCTGGCAGCAACTGACTCACTTCAGCAGAAACGGAAGCAAGCAGAGTGAAGGCCCAAGCCTCGGAGAGCTTCAGCTGACAATGATCATATTTGCAGATGACCAGAGAAAAGCAAGCTTTTCCTGTTCCTTTTTCCTCTCTGCAGTAAAAATACAAGTTTTTACAAACAGGGAATGTGTAGGAATGCTTTCAAATGTTATTTTATGTTCCTAAGAGTAGTTACCGAAATAGGATACGTTTACATATGCCCTTTAGCCTTGCTAAACTGTACCGTTTGTAGGACTAATGTGAACCTTGCCTTACTGTTTTAGCAAGACAAAGAACTTTAGAAAGCTCTGGAGTAACAGCAAACTCTTCTTATTGCTACAAACTTTTGTGTGGCACGTTAAACTGGGATAAAAATAATTGCCATGCTTGTTTATGAGATAACGCCGTTTGTTAATGCATTAAGTGTGCTCTGATTCATGCGCTGTGCAAGGCAAGCTAAAAATATAATAAAGAAAATTATATTTATCGGCCTTGTTTGCGCCCAACGAGAGGTGTTTAATGCTTTGCCTGGGCCAGACACACAAATTCTCTGGAAAATGAACAGTAAATGAAGCGGCAGAACTGCTCGGTAAATAAGCGGGCGCTTTTTCGTTTTAAATTCTTCTGTGCTCAGCTGGTTTTTCTAAGCGCTAACCTTAAATTATGAGCACTTGTTGTCCCGCTAAACAAGGATAATTCATTGATCAGGTTGCTCTGTATACAAACACGAATTTTTGGGGGAATGGGGGCGGAGGCTGGAGAGGAGGACAAACCACAGGGAGGTGAAAAATGGCTTTTACAAAGTTGGAAAATCCTTCTAGCTTAGAGCTTCCTGGCCAAGACTCTGCAGAGTCTGGCACAGATAAATCCCTAGACCTCAGTCTAAGCCCAGACTAAACCCAGCAGGCAGTAAGCTAATATTTTCTCACCTTGACCTAATTAAAAACAACTGAAATCTATAGGTACTTAAAGCATTTGCATAATAATACTTATAAAGCCTGACCAATATTTTGAATCAGGATGATACCATTTATTGGCTAACTTAGAGGTAAATAAAAAGTAAGTTTTTGGCTAATAAGCCTTCTTCAGACTTAGTTCCTGTATATCAACAAGATGTTAAAACACACAGCTTATATACCCTGGACATCCGGAATAGAAACATTCTTTGGAAACATACAGTGGGATGCGAAAGTTTGGGCAACCTTGTTAATCATCATGATTTTCCTGTATAAATCGTTGGTTGTTACGATAAAAAATGTCAGTTAGATATATCATATAGGGGACACACACAGTGATATTTGAGAAGTGAAATTAAGTTTATTGGATTTACGGAAAGCGCACAATAATTGTTTAAATAAAATTAGGCAGGTGCATAAATTTGGGCACTGTTGTCTTTTTATTGATTCCAGTATTATCGTAAGAGAAACAGAGGCGCCAGCAGGATAAAAGGTAATAAAAATTGAGATAGGGGACAAACAGTAGCTCGTCAGTAGCACGAATGGCACCTCTGTCTTGTTTGTCCCCTATCTTATTGCCTGATGAAGCGGGCTGTGCCTGCGAAACGCGTTGCATCTTTTGGGGTACCAATAATAAATGTATTTGTTTAATTCAGACAGTATTTTGAGTCTGCCTTCCGGAGGTAAGTCCACCACTGCCTCCCAGCAAATTTTAAAATTTTTATTACCTTTTATCCTGCTGGCGCCTCTGTTTCTCTTACGATAATACTGTGTCCACCCCTGGTGGAGGGGTGACCTACCCCTACTTTCCTGATCTACAGAGAGCGACATCTTAATCCTGAGTGAGGACAGGTCTAATCTCCTCACCTGCATCTACAGTGGTTGCCTAAGAGGTAACCCATGTTTGTGAGTATATTCATCTCACACTTACATTTATCCACGGTTTCCAATACATACTACACTATATTGGGCTCTCGGTGTCTCCTATTTATTTTATTGATTCCAAAACCTTTAGAACAAATTATTGGAACTCAAATTGGCTTGGTAAGCTCAGTGACCCCTGACCTACATACACAGGTGAAACCACTTATGAGAAAGAGTATTTAAGGGTGTTAATTGTACGTTTCCCTCTTTTAATTGTCTCTGAAGAGTAGCAACATGGGGGTCTCAAAACAACTCTCAAATGACCTGAAGGCAAAGATTGTTCACCATCATGATTTAGTTTAGGGGAAGGATACAGAACGCTGTCTTAGAGATTTCAGCTCTCTGTTTCCACAGTTAGGAACATATTGAGGTTATGGAAGACCACAGGCTCCGTTCAAGTTACGGCTCGAAGTGCAAGACCAAGAAAAATCTTGTATAAACAGAAGCGAAGAATGGTGCGAACAGTCAGAATCAACCCACAGACCAGCACCAAAGACCTACATTATCTTCTTGCTGCAGATGGAGTCACTGTTCATCGTTCAACCATTCGGCGCACTTTACACAAGGAGATGCTGTATGCAGGAATGATGCAGAGGAAGCCTTTTCTCCGCCCACAGCACAAACAGAGCTGCTTGAGGTATGCTAAAGCACATTTGGACAAGCCAGCTTCATTTTGGAATAAGGTGCTGTGGACTGATGAAACTAAAATTGAGTTATTTGGGCATAACAAGGGGCGTTATGCATGGAGGAAAAAGAACACCGCATTCCAAGAAAAACACCTGCTAAAATATGGTGGTGGTTCCATCATGCTGTGAGGCTGTGTGGCCAGTGCAGGGACTGGGAATCTTACCAAAGTTGAGGGACGCATGGATTCCATTCAGTATCAGCAGATTCTGGAGACTAATGTCCAGGAATCAGTGACAAAGCTGAAGCTGCGCCGGGGCTGTATCTTTCAACAAGACAGCGACCCTAAACACTGCTCAAAATCCACTAATGCATTAATGCAGAGGAACAAGTACAATGTTCTGGAATGGGCAATCAGTCCCCAGACCTTAATATAATTGAAAATCTGTGGTGTGAGTTAAAGAGAGCCGTCCATGCTCGGAAGCCATCAAACCTGAATGAACTAGAAATGTTTTGTAAAGAGGAATGGTCCAAAATACCTTCAACCAGAATCCAGACTCTTATTGGAACTTCCCGGAAGCATTTAGAGGCTGTAATTTCTGCAAAAGGAGGATCTACTAAATATTGATGTAATTTCTTTGTTGTGGCGCCCAAATTTATGCACCTGCCTAATTTAGTTTAAACAATTATTGCACATTTTCTGTAAGTTGCCCAAACTTTCGCATCCCACTGTAATAAAAGTCATTAGATGCCTAAATTACTGTAATTTAGGTCGAAGTCTGAAGAAGGCATGTTAGCCAAAAGCTTACCTTTTTTATTTATCTCTAAGTTAGCCGATAAATGGTATCATCCTGATTTAAAACTTTTTTTTTTTTTTTACTAATCGCTAACACGGTACAACACTCTAGTAGTGATGATCGTAATCAGCTAATTACATAATTTTCGCAATTTCCCCTCTACGTTATTATGATTTGTAAACGTAATTTATTTTGTATAATTATTCATAATTTTTTGCATAATTTTTGTGTAATTTTATTTCGACTTGCAGTGAATAGCAAAGCCCCCATACATGCTATTGACACCAAAATGGCTACATATGTTAAGGAGAATAGTGGGTACAAGTGAAACAACATCATTTTTCAAAAAGACCTTGTCGTTTTTGAGAAAATCTCTTTTACAAATGCAAAGAAAAAGTTTTTTTTTTTATTTCAATAATCTTTTATTAAATTTTCCAATAACAAGAGTGATACATGTGATAATATACATCCAACTAGGATATCAGAGGTGACAACAGTTTGCTATATAGACATATTATGAACTACTTTGAGAACCCATTTCTAATACCTGTGAAGGTAGCTAATACTTGGGTCTACGCCTATAAAACATAAACCTAACCTTATGAACTAGATGTTTCAGCAACTTTCCCCAAACACCTTTTACATTCTACCAACTACTTATTTTATTTTATCTCTCTGTATTTGTTGACTGCTGCTTCATGAGAAAACCACCTAGCTGTTATGTCATTTTTGCTAGATGCTATCTGGAGTTAGCTGTGCACTGTTAGACACTGTGGCATCCCAGGATCTCCCAAGACCTGGTACCTGGGTTTACAGTTCAGAGGGAAGGCGGGCACTACCTTCAGAGGGGAAAGAAGGATAAGGAGAGAAGAGGGGGGGGGGGGGGGGGGGATCCAGATATTACCTCTCTTTTTGAGGATCAATTTCTGTTATATCTGTTGCCTCCTTCCTAACTCTAGAGAATTTTGTTAGTTTGTCAAATCAAATCAAATCTTCCCAGCTAAGGGACCATACGTCCAAGTGAGTAATCTGATTGGTACGAAGTTTAAACAGTTTTTCCATCTGTAAGTTAAATTGAATCATTCTAATCAGTTGGTTGATGTAAGGCCTATCCGTTTGTTTCCAGCTCGTGACTAATAATTGTCTAGCAATACATAGGATGTGCGTAGAGATTAGTCTCAGGTTTCTTGGGAGTAGGTCTAGGTCTATGGCCAGCAGAGCCATTTTGGCGGAAAGTTTGAAGCTGATACCTAGGGCTTTATTTAGTATGCTTTCTACTTCCTCCCAGAAAGGACATATAACAGGGCATTCCCATAATATGTGAATTAATGTACCAGTGTGGGAACATTGTCTCCAACACAGGTGTGTGACTTCAGTGGTGAATTTAGACAGCTTCACTGGGGTGTAATACCACTTTGTAAGAATTTTTTGGACTGTCTCGATGTGTGAAGCACATTTTGAGTATTTTTTTATATTTAAGATGGCTTTTTTCATTTCTGTCAAAGTTATTGGGGTTTTTAAGTCATATTCCCATGTTCTTATATATTTATTGAGAATGGCGTTGCTAGAGCTAGTGAGCCAGCTGTACCATAGAGCTATCCCTTTCTTTTGAGGCATGGGATTGGTTATAAATTCCCAGAGAGCTGCTGGAAAGTGAGGGATTTGTATAGGCCTTTTTTTGTGTAAGTGTGCTATCTGATAATAGGTGTAAAGCTCCGAGTCCGGAAGCTTATATTTCCATTTCAGGAAGGAGAATGACTGAAGTTCTTTATGTACTATAATTTCATTTAGTTTTGAAATCCCAGATGCTATCCATCTGGAAGTGTTCAAATTTGGAATTACTGTATTGAGGGTTTGAATAGGTACCTGGATAGTGGACATTTTCTCTGCTGTTAGATTTAAATTTTTGATATATTTCCAAGCTAGATTAGTAGCTGAAATAAATGGATGGGCTTGAATCTGTGGCGGTTTGCCCATGAGATTCAGGATAATAATGTCTTGTAGGGGAGCCTTAGAGAGATTTTCCTCAAGGCGGACCCAATGTTTATTGGGCTCATTGTTCCACCAGAATTGGGACATGTCTAATAGGGAAGCTCGGTGGTATTGTTGAGGATTCGGAAGGCCGAAGCCTCCCATTTTGCTTGGTACAAATAGCGTTTGTTGAGAAAGTCTGTGTTTCTTAGATCTCCAAATAAAGTGAGACACTAGTGCATTCAGAGAGTTAAAAAAACTGTTTGGTAGGGAGATTGGGATGGTTCGGAAGTAGTACAAGATTTTTGGGAACACAAACATTTTATAAACTGCTATTCTTCCTGATAATGATATTTCGTGTGGTAGCATTTTTGATAGGTCCTCTTTTATATTTTGTAGTAATGTAGGGAAGTTGGCAGAGTATAGTCTTTTTGTCGTTGGTGGTATAGTTATTCCCAGGTATGTGATACCGGCTGTAGCCCATGGAAACGAGTAGGTTTTAGAGATGTTGTGCTTGGTTGAATCTGGTAGATTTATACCCATCAGAGTTGATTTATGGTCATTCACCTTATATAGTGAAGCCTTAGAGAATTCTAAAATAGCTTTACAAACTTCTGGTAAAGATTCGGAGGGATTACCCATAGTAATTAGCACATCATCTGCAAATAGATTGATTTTTGATTCATATTTGCCGCAGGTGATGCCACTGATGCGGGGATTCATACGAATATACTCTGCCAACGTTTCCATAATTAAGACAAATATCAGGGGAGACAGAGGACACCCTTGGCGTGTTCCATTAGATATCAAAAATGTTTTAGAGATGAATCCGGAGACGTTTACACATGCAGCGGGTGATTTATATAAAGCTAGTATTGCCTGTTGGAACAACCCATTTATACCAAATTTATTTAGGACTGCCTCCAGAAAACCCCAGTGTACCCTATCGAAGGCCTTCTCTGCATCCAAGGCCAGGAGCAGAGAAGGCCTTCGAGAGGTCTCTGCTTTGTAGATAAGATTAAGAACCCTCCTTGTCCCATCCGCAGCTTGTCTGACCTTGGTAAAGCCCACCTGGTCCAGTGCGATCACCTCGGGTAGCAAATCAAATAATCTATTGGCTAGGATTTTTGAGTAAAATTTTAAATCACTATTGAGCAAGGAAATTGGGCGGTAATTGGAGGTATTTGCGGGATCCTTACCTATCTTGGGGATCACAGTTATGACTGCTTTAGTAAATTCTTGGGGAATGTTGCCTGAGTGTATAAAGTTGTTAAAAACCTTCGTGAGATTTTGGGCTAGCAAGGTGATAAAGGTTTTAAAGTATTCGTTACTGAACCCGTCAGGTCCGGGGGCTTTATTATTTTTGGAATTTTTAATTGTTTTAAAGACTTCTGCTACTGTAATGGGGGTACTTAAGGAACTTGCTTGGGCTTTGGAGATCTGCGGGAGGTTTAATTTTGTAAGGAAGTCGGAAATCAGGGAGGGGTTGGGTTGGAAAGTGTTAGGGTCATCTTTTAGATTGTATAATTTCCCATAGAAGTCACTAAAGGCGTCTGCTATTTGCTGTGGGTTAGTTAATCGTTGGTTCGTGAAGGGGTGATTTAATTTTAAAATTTTTGATTTCGCTTGTTTATTTTTGATGATCTTGGCCAATAACGGTCTTGCTTTGTTATTTTGGTGGTAATGGGTGTATTTGAGTTTGGAAATTCTAAAATCATATTCTGAGGCTAGTGCTAATCTGAGTTCTTGCCTGAGCTCAAATAATATCTTTGGATTCGCTGCTGGGGATGTCTTTTGGATTGATTCAGCTAGTTTAATTTTGGAGAGGATACTGTCAATTTCCTTGGTCTTAGCTTTTTTTGTTTGTGCTCCCAATTTAATTATTTCCCCCCTAAGCACTGCCTTATGAGCTGCCCATCTTACCGTCTCTGCAATCTCTTCTGATGAGTTTAGCTCAAAATAGTCAGATATTTTCTTTGCGATAAGTTTTTGGTTTGCCTCCGATAATAATAAAGAGTTATTAAGTCGCCACATTGATCTGCTGGTACCAGGTGAGCTCCCCAATTGCAGGCTAACTGGTGCATGGTCTGACCACGAGATAGAGTGGATTTTAGCATCTTGGGATTTTTGTAAGGTGTGCCTGTCCACCAAAAAGAAATCAATTCTGGTGTACGTGCGGTGTACTGGGGAAAAGAAAGTGAAATCTTTTTCTGCTCCATGGAGTGACCTCCAGGGGTCATATAAATCTAGTTTAGCTAATAGCACTGGGAGCATCTTAGCTGGTTTTGTGTGGGGGTTAGAGGAGTCCAGTTTATAGTCATAAATGGAGTTAAAATCCCCCCCTATAACTATGCAAGTAGAAGGAGGTCTCTTAATTTCTGATAATAGTTTTCGTACAAACTTAATCTGTCCATTGTTCGGGGCATAAAGGTTCAGCAGGATATAATCAGTTTTGTCCACCGTGCATTCCACTAGGATGTATCGGGCCTGAGGATCTTTTTCTATGGACCTTATGTTCACATCCAAGTCCTTGTGGAAGGCGATTAAGACCCCTCTCTTTTTTTTTTCAAAATTGTTCGTTATGATGTGTGGGTAGCAGGGGTGGGAGCATTTAGGGACATTGCCCTCTTTAAAATGGGTTTCTTGGGCAAAGAGAACATCCGTGCGCAGGTTCATAGCTTCCTTCCAGAGTGCATGTCTCTTAACTGGGTTGTTGAGCCCTTTAACATTAATCGAGGTAAAGTTAATCATTGTAAGTCCAATAGTATAGCTTATCATAAGCATCAGGAGACTGTGTAATTTTAGAGGTATAGTGGATCCTGGGGAGAAAGAGCGGGGAGAGGGAGACGAGGTGCCCGGGGGATAGTAACAAGTAGCTTAAAATCATCAGTGCAGAAGCTGCGTAGAGAAACATTTGTTTATGAGCTTTCAACCAGAGAGACCACCAATAGGTATTGCTCATACCATCTTCTAACGGGGGGGAGAGGTGAAATTTCTCTGCTAACTCTAGAAATTTCACCATCTGGAGAACTAGGGTGGCTGGTGGATCAACCTCCTATCTGCTTTTCAGGTCACTGGCTGCCAGTCTGGCTGTATCTTGGAGGATCGCAGTTGACGTTGTGGCTTCTCTGATATAAGAGTGGCTCGGATTCCCCAAGAGGATAGTAATTTTACTCCTGCTTCTGGAGTGGAGATGGCTGATACTTTCCCTTCCTTCGTGATTAGCAGTTTGGTGGGAAATCCCCACTTGTATGGTATGTTTTTGTCCCGCAGGGCTTTAGTAATAGGCCATAGCGATCTTCTCTTAGCCAGTGTGGCTTGGGAGAGGTCGGCGTATAAGGTGATATCTTTATAAGGATCAGGTAGTTTGCCATGGTGCCTTAAATATTGCATCAGCTCCTCTTTAATGTGATAAAATTGAAAGTTACATATGACATCTCTTGGTATGGAGTCAGGCAGGTGACTGGGACGGGGCAGTCTGTGTGCCCTTTCTATGCAGAGCTCTATGTCGGTTACATGAGGCAATGCTGAGTGGACTATCTTCTTTATGAGATCTTTCAGCTGGGAGTTTGGTACGGCCTCTGCTATTCCTCTTAATTTCAGATTAGATCTCCTGTTCCTGTCCTCCAGGTCTGCAGCCTTCCCTTTTAACCATAAGATGTCATTTTGATTCTCATCGATACAGTCCACTGCTTTGTTGAACTCTGAAGTGATTAATGAAACATTAGCTTCGACTGCTGCGACTCTGTCACCTAATAAGCTGACTGTCTGCTGTAGCTGAGTAGTTATTTGTCTGATGTCCTCTGACATGGAGGACCTGAGCGACATTATCAAGTCCTTCATGTATGCCTGGGTTACTGATTGCTCCGAGGCTGGGAACTGTTCTAGCATTGTCTGTGAGTTTATACCAGCAGGCTCTAAAATGGCCGCTGGGCCTACCTGATCCTCCGTGTCCGCCAGTTTCTGCCTCGATTTCACTGGGCTTCTAGCCGCAGGTGAGCTGCCGTCTGAGGAGTCCTCCTCTTGTGCCCTGCTGGGATAGCTGAGGTGATGGTTCTCGAGTGCGGTGGGGTCACCGGACCTCCTATGCTCTTCGGCGCCATCTTTGTCTTTGCTGCGTGCCTGGATTCCGGCGAACATCTCCGGTAGCTTTTGCAGTTTAAGAGGCCGCTTAGTGCCTTTTTTTATCGCCGTCACTTCCATTGCTTCTTCCGACATTCTGTGGCTCGGTTTAGTGCCAGACTGCGCTTTGGAGTAGCTTTTTCCTGGAGGTTTATCACGGAGCTCTCCTTCTAACCGTCCAGCGTGCTCGCGCGGCGGACACGCCCCCCAGAAAAAGTTTTTTAAATGCAGAAACATGACAGTTTAAAAACCATTTTTCCTTTGCATTTTTTTGAATTATTCCCAGTATTCCCCTTAACATATGCAGCAATTTTGGAGATGATAGCATATCTGGGGGCTTTGCTACCAACCGCCAAAGTCGGCACAAAATTACACTACATTTTTTATGGGAAATTACGGATGGATTCAGGGCCGGATTTGTATGCTTTACCGCCCAAGGCCACTGTCACCAGCCGCCCTCCTTCAGTATAGGTAACCTGATGACCCCCCCCCAGTATAGGTAGCCAGATGACCCCTCCCCCTTTCCCTCCAGTATAGGTAGCCAGATGGCTCCTTAATTCCCCCTTTTCCCACCCCCCTTTCAGTATAGGTAGCCAGCTCTCCTTCATACCGCAGCATCCATCAGTGTCACTCATTTATCTGCTCGTCTCCAGTGCAGAAGCTTCCTCTTCCCCTCTGTCTCCAATGCTGCCCAAGTCCATAGCCGCCGGCCACAATGCAAACATGCACAGAGAGCATGGTGGCCCGTGACAGCAGATTACCGCGGTCAGGCGCTCACCTGATCTCTCTGCATTGCAGCATTTGCAAGCTTGCAAATGCTGCATAAGTTCCGCCTGCTGCTTTGGTGCCCTTGCTCCTGTGGTGCCCTAGGCCATGGCCTAGGTGGCCTTGGCCTAAATCCGGCCCTGGATGGATTACGTTTCCGTGCAAAATTAATTACGAATTTTCACTTTTTTTGCATTGAAATTATGAAATACGATACAAAATTGCGGTTACGCAAAATTTGTGCTCATCCCTACTCTACTGCTTCTACTAATGTTGCATTATTCAGAGTTGTCCCACAATCATGCAAGAAAAGATAAAGGTGGCGTGTGTGCGCATGATCTCACGCGCTGACGGGCGTTACAATAGACCCTGCAAGTGATGCAGCTGCAGGGGGGCAAGAAGCCACAGGAGGCCCCGTCCTGAGAGACTGACAACTAAGGGCAAGGAGAGAAAAAGCTTTCTGCTCTCTGCACAATTATTCTAATGACTGCATCTCCTCAGCCACTGATAAGGATTCATACAACGTTTTGCAGGCAAAGATTTGTAGACAATCCCTATTCAGTGTTCAGAAGGGTCTTGTGTACAGCGCTGTTCTACGTCCAGCCTTTCTATCCCTCCCCAAGTGCTGTGACCTGTAGTGATGCTTGACGAGTCTGGGCATGGAGAGAAAAAGCTTTCTATTCTCTGCAGCTTGAGGTTTGGTGGGAGGGGGCCCCATCCAAAGTTTTGCAGGGGGGCCCAGTGATTTCTAGTTACACCCCTGCCCGCTGATGTTGCTAGCAAAGGCAGATCAGGGATTTACAAAGTGAGCTGCTGTAGCCACTGGATGCAGCTTCCTCTGCATGCTAAAATATACAATGGTGATTTGTCAACATGTTCACTGACATTGCTAAAATATAGACTTAGGCATGGCTGATATCTCCTGCAGTGTTGCGGAGGCTACTGGCATGTGCAGCAGTGTGGATGAGGATCCCCAGGATGTATCACAGTACCCTTATTCCAGAGTATATGGAATGGGCTTATTGATTGATGATGCAAAAGCTTATCTTTATTTCAGTAAAATATCTTTAACATTGTTGTATTTTTAAAAGAAATGGCTGGGCTCCCTGATAATTCGTAAGATAATTGCTAGACATTAGAGAGACCCCGATCCTTTAGATCTTGCTGAATGGATAACATGTATGGCTGAAATGTGGGGAATCTGTACATTAAGCGCAGATGAAGGGATCTCTCTACCCTCAATAGAAATAGGTAAGAAAGATGGAAAATGCTTAGAGATTGACAAGATCGATTAATAGTGTGTGTTGGGAGGGGAAATCCTAGAGGATGTTGTGAGTGTAGGATAACGAACTTTTGAGTGAATGGTTATAAGGTGAGAATGTGTATGTTGGTGAATGTTTGGGTGATTCATTAGGTGGGGACAGTGGCGTAGCTAAGGAGCTGTGGGCCCCGATGCAAGTTTTACAATGGGGGCCCCCTTAAGCACTCTATACATAACAAGTGATAGGGTGCACCAAAACCTGCCAATGGCAACTACAGTGTCAGAGATGCAAGAAGGGAATGGGGAACAGTTTGTTAATGATTACCACGATTCAAAGTATCTGTAGGAGTGATTATTATGAGCAAGGGTTCAATAGAGAGCTAATACTGTAGTTGAGGGAGGACCCTTTGGGGCCCCTCTGGCCCAAGGGCCCCGATGTGGTGGCTACCGCTGCACCCCCTATTGCTACGCCCCTGGGTGGGGAGAATGAGGTGATTCATTTACTCAGGACTATTTTTCTTTCCACGGGAAAAGAAGCTTCCTATTGGTAAGAAGAAACAGTCGTCGGAAGTATTCTTAATAAACTTGATTATAATAATATCACAAGGAATGAGGAAGATTTTCTTTTGAAACTGTGATGCTAACTCCCCCGACCTTGGAGCAATGCGATTCTACTCCAGGCAAAGGTCGGGCTATAACCTGAATAGGTATGCAGAGTTTTAAAAAATATATCTTTAACATGGTGTTTGTGTGGTTTTGTTTTCAAACTTAAAGAGAACCCAAGCTGATGTTATTTTGTAATAAAAAAAACACTACCTGATGTGGGGGGCAAGCCAGATCAGGTCCCGTCCATCCCCAACGCTCCCTAACCTCCCTGAAGCCTGTAATGGCCTCCTTTCACTTTCAATGTTAACGATGCAGCATACAGAGCTCTGTGCTCTGATCCTAGAAACACAAGGCTCAAAAAGACAGGAGATAGGCGGCAAAGGGCCATTGAGAGGAGGGAGGGGCAACCAGAATTGACGTTTTGCAGGAGTGCCTCTCTCTCCCTTGAGATTTCAGAGAAGCTGCATGTGTGCAATTTCGAAGGGGCTGATTTGGCACAGAGGGGAGAGAGAGGTGTGGCATAGAGCAAGGAACAGCCTCTGTGTTCCTTATAACCCGCCCCCCCCCCCTTCCCCCCGAATCCACCTCGGGTACATTTTAACAGGAAATGGATAAGGTGTTCCCCACTCCCTTCTCAGGGGCCCACAGAAGTTTGTATGCGGTCCTTTCCATTTAAATAAGGACATGGGTGCTTTGAAACAGCGGAAAGTGGAGGATATTATGACACCATTTTGTCAGACGTCCCCTAATGTTATGGACCATAAAGCTGTCCATACACTGGCCCGATTTGCGGCCGTTTCGACAGCAGATTCGATCACTGGAATCGAATCTGCTGCCAATCGTTCGCGCTAAACGCACCCGCCGATCCGATTTCCTCCCGAAATCAGATCGGTCCGTCGATCGCGCCGTGCGGAAAAATACTGTCGATCGCCCGTGGGTAGGGAGCGCGTCGCTAGCGGCGGCCGATCCGATCAGGTATACATTACCTGACGCTGGCTCCCGGGCATCTTCTCCGCGCTGCACGGCTCTGTTCCTGCTTCCATCCCAGCGTACATTAACTTCCTGTGTCACTGCAGTGACCAGGAAGTTCAAATAGAGGGCGCTCTATTTGAACTTTCTGGTCACGGAGTGACACAGTGTACGCTGGGATGCGGTGCGGGGTGCAGCGCGGAGAAGAGGACCCAGAGCCAGCTTTAGGTAGTGTATACGGGGGGGGGGGGGGGGGGAGGAGACAGGCGGCAGGAGCAGCTCAACAGATTGTGATCGGTTTCAGGCTGAAACCGATTCACAATCTGTTTGCAGTAAAGGCAGCCATACGATCCCTCTCTGAACAGATTCGATCAGATAGGGATCTGTTAGCTGGTCGATCTAATGGCAAATCGACCAGTGTATGGCTACCTTTAGCAGTGGTATTGCTCAG
Organism: Hyperolius riggenbachi; assembly: GCF_040937935.1. NCBI lineage: Eukaryota > Metazoa > Chordata > Amphibia > Anura > Hyperoliidae > Hyperolius > Hyperolius riggenbachi. Next base: position 79,202,589 of record NC_090654.1, read on the forward strand.
GAGGTAGAGTCCCACATCCATGTGGTTTGCAGTTCCTCTGAATTACCCATCTGCATAGGAGATAAAGGACTTAAAGGGAACCAGAGCCGGGACAAGATCCTCCAGCACCCAAGGCTGAGACACCAAAATGCGCCCTCTATATCCCTCCCACCCCAGCCGTCACACACTGCTATTGGACTTAGAGGCGCCCCAGGGCCCCCAACTCCCCCAACACCTTAGTCTCTAGTTATCTGGCTTGCAGTCGTGTTCAGAAGGGTCTTGTGTACAGCGCTGTTCTACGTCCAGCCTTTCTACCCCTCCCCAAGTGCTGTGACCTGTAGTGATGCTTGACGAGTCTGGGCATGGAGAGAAAAAGCTTTCTATTCTCTGCAGCTTGAGGTTTGGCGGGAGGGGGCCCCATCCAAAGTTTTGCAGGGGGGCCCAGTGATTTCTAGTTATACCCCTGCCCGCTGATGTTGCTAGCAAAGGCAGATCAGGGATTTACAAAGTGAGCTGCTGTAGCCACTGGATGCAGCTTCCTCTGCATGCTAAAATATACAATGGTGATTTGTCAACATGTTCACTGACATTGCTAAAATATAAACTTTGGCATGGCTGATATCTCCTGCAGTGTTGCGGAGGCTACTGGCATGTGCAGCAGTGTGGATGAGGATCCACAGGATGTATCACAGTACCCTTATTCCAGAGTATATGGAATGGGCTTATTGATTGATGATGCAAAAGCTTATCTTTATTTCAGTAAAATATCTTTAACATTGTTGTATTTTTAAAAGAAATGGCTGGGCTCCCTGATAATTCGTAAGATAATTGCTAGACATTAGAGAGACCCCGATCCTTTAGATCTTGCTGAATGGATAACATGTATGGCTGAAATGTGGGGAATCTGTACATTAAGCGCAGATGAAGGGATCTCTCTACCCTCAATAGAAATAGGTAAGAAAGATGGAAAATGCTTAGAGATTGACAAGATCGATTAATAGTGTGTGTTGGGAGGGGAAATCCTAGAGGATGTTGTGAGTGTAGGATAACGAACTTTTGAGTGAATGGTTATAAGGTGAGAATGTGTATGTTGGTGAATGTTTGGGTGATTCATTAGGTGGGGACAGTGGCGTAGCTAAGGAGCTGTGGGCCCCGATGCAAGTTTTACAATGGGGGCCCCCTTAAGCACTCTATACATAACAATTGATAGGGTGCACCAAAACCTGCCAATGGCAACTACAGTGTCAGAGATGCAAGAAGGGAATGGGGAACAGTTTGTTAATGATTACCACGATTCAAAGTATCTGTAGGAGTGATTATTATGAGCAAGGGTTCAATAGAGAGCTAATACTGTAGTTGAGGGAGGACCCTTTGGGGCCCCTCTGGCCCAAGGGCCCCGATGTGGTGGCTACCGCTGCACCCCCTATTGCTACGCCCCTGGGTGGGGAGAATGAGGTGATTCATTTACTCAGGACTATTTTTCTTTCCACGGGAAAAGAAGCTTCCTATTGGTAAGAAGAAACAGTCGTCGGAAGTATTCTTAATAAACTTGATTATAATAATATCACAAGGAATGAGGAAGATTTTCTTTTGAAACTGTGATGCTAACTCCCCCGACCTTGGAGCAATGCGATTCTACTCCAGGCAAAGGTCGGGCTATAACCTGAATAGGTATGCAGAGTTTTAAAAAATATATCTTTAACATGGTGTTTGTGTGGTTTTGTTTTCAAACTTAAAGAGAACCCAAGCTGATGTTATTTTGTAATAAAAAAAAACACTACCTGATGTGGGGGGCAAGCCAGATCAGGTCCCGTCCATCCCCAACGCTCCCTAACCTCCCTGAAGCCTGTAATGGCCTCCTTTCACTTTCAATGTTAACGATGCAGCATACAGAGCTCTGTGCTCTGATCCTAGAAACACAAGGCTCAAAAAGACAGGAGATAGGCGGCAAAGGGCCATTGAGAGGAGGGAGGGGCAACCAGAATTGACGTTTTGCAGGAGTGCCTCTCTCTCCCTTGAGATTTCAGAGAAGCTGCATGTGTGCAATTTCGAAGGGGCTGATTTGGCACAGAGGGGAGAGAGAGGTGTGGCATAGAGCAAGGAACAGCCTCTGTGTTCCTTATAACCCGCCCCCCCCTTCCCCCCCGAATCCACCTCGGGTACATTTTAACAGGAAATGGATAAGGTGTTCCCCACTCCCTTCTCAGGGGCCCACAGAAGTTTGTATGCGGTCCTTTCCATTTAAATAAGGACATGGGTGCTTTGAAACAGCGGAAAGTGGAGGATATTATGACACCATTTTGTCAGACGTCCGCTAATGTTATGGACCATAAAGCTGTCCATACACTGGCCCGATTTGCGGCCGTTTCGACAGCAGATTCGATCACTGGGATCGAATCTGCTGCCAATCGTTCGCGCTAAACGCACCCGCCAATCCGATTTCCTCCCGAAATCAGATCGGTCCGTCGATCGCGCCGTGCGGAAAAATACTGTCGATCGCCCGTGGGTAGGGAGCGCGTCGCTAGCGGCGGCCGATCCGATCAGGTATACATTACCTGACGCTGGCTCCCGGGCATCTTCTCCGCGCTGCACGGCTCTGTTCCTGCTTCCATCCCAGCGTACATTAACTTCCTGTGTCACTGCAGTGACCAGGAAGTTCAAATAGAGGGCGCTCTATTTGAACTTTCTGGTCACGGAGTGACACAGTGTACGCTGGGATGCGGTGCGGGGTGCAGAGAGAAGAGGACCCAGAGCCAGCTTTAGGTAGTGTATACGGGGGGGGGGGGGGGGGGGAGGAGACAGGCGGCAGGAGCAGCTCAACAGATTGTGATCGGTTTCAGGCTGAAACCGATTCACAATCTGTTTGCAGTAAAGGCAGCCATACGATCCCTCTCTGAACAGATTCGATCAGATAGGGATCTGTTAGCTGGTCGATCTAATGGCAAATCGACCAGTGTATGGCTACCTTTAGCAGTGGTATTGCTCAGGAGGTAGAGTCCCACATCCATGTGGTTTGCAGTTCCTCTGAATTACCCATCTGCATAGGAGATAAAGGACTTAAAGGGAACCAGAGCCGGGACAAGATCCTCCAGCACCCAAGGCTGAGACACCAAAATGCGCCCTCTATATCCCTCCCACCCCAGCCGTCACACACTGCTATTGGACTTAGAGGCGCCCCAGGGCCCCCAACTCCCCCAACACCTTAGTCTCTAGTTATCTGGCTTGCAGTCGCTGCCATGTATGCCCTTTTCTTATATCTCTGAGTGAGTTGTGCACCCCCTCCTACACTGCGCCCCAAGGCTGGAGCCTCTCTCGCCTCTGCCTCGGCCCTGAAGGGAACCTAAACTGAGAAGGATATGGATTTTTCCTTTTAGAATAATGCCAGTTGCCTGACTCTCCTGCTGATCCTGTGTATCTAATACTTTCAGCCACAGCCCCAGAACAAGCATGCAGAGAAGATGCTCTGACTGAAGTCAGACTGGATTAGCTGCATGCTTGTTTCAGGTGTGTTATTCAGCCACTATTGCAGCCAAAGAGTTCAGCAGGACTGCCAGGCAACTGGTATTGTTTAAAATGAAACATCAATTTCCCTTTCAGTTTAGGTTCCCTTTAAAGGAAACCAGAGACCTCACACAGTAAAGATTTGATACTTACCAGGGGCTTCCTTCTGCCCCATAAAAACATGTCGAGTCCCTCGCCATCCTACCGCGGTCTGCCGTTGAACGGCAATCAGCCCCGGTAACTGGCTCAGTCGTGTCAGTCTGGGTCTACTGCGCATGTGCAGGAGGTCAGCGCATGCGCAGAAGACCCAGACTGCACCCGACTGAGCAAGTTTTCGGGGCTGATCGCGGCTGAACGGAGGACAGCGAGGGACTCACATGTTTATTGGGAAGGAGGAAGCCCCGGGTAAGTATCAAATGTTTACTGTGTGAGATCTCTGGTACACTTTATTAAGTACAGGAAGGAGCAATCGTGATTCATGTCCTTTTAAAAACAACTATTTAGGAGAACGTTTTTACCTAAATGCAATTTTTGACACACTGGCCTTGATTCACTAACCGGCACTAAGCCGGTTAGTGTGCCTTATCACTTAGTGGGCACAAACTACAGCACTAACCTTATCTGAGGTTAGTGTGCCTTATCTGAGTTAGTGTGCCTTATCTGAGGTTAGTGTGCCTTATCTGAGGTTAGTGTGCCTTATCTGAACTTAGTGCCCCTTAAGTAGCTTTGTGCACACTAAAAGATGCACAAAGCTACATCGCGAACTGCACAACGCACAGCGTAATGCGTCGATCTTTGCGCGCGGTGCGACGATAACGTCGCACCTGCTATACTGTATATGATGCGACCATAAGGTCGCATAGGATGTGACGATAATGGTGCACTGATGTGCCGTTTAGGTCGCATCTTATCGCAACATGTACAGTATAGCGGGTGCGATGTTATCGTGCAGTTTGCGATGTAGCTTTGTGCATCTTTTAGTGTGCACAAAGCTACTTAAGGGGCACTAACCTCAGATAAGGCACACTAACCTCAGATAAGGCATACTAACCTCAGATAAGGCACACTAACTCAGATGAGGCACACTAACTCAGATGAGGCACACTAACCTCAGATAAGACACACTAAACTCAGATAAGGCACACTAATCGGCTTAGCGCCGGTTAGTGAATCAAGCCCACTGTGTATACGAGCCCAAAAGGGTGCACAGAGCTGGCAAAGAACAGCCAGGCCACTGTACATTTATGTCATAAACTGCTAATTGAGCAGTGCAATGGATGGCAATGTATAGTGAAATGGGTAAGTGCACGCACACTTTCATAGTCTGTTTGAACAAAGAAGCTCACAGTTTTAATTAGCAGCTGGGTGTGGCTCCTGATATACAGCTTGCTCTTTTTGTATAGTGCTGCCACCTGCCTGAAGGGTGAGAAGCATTGCTTCATTCTCTGGTGATTACAGCTCAACAAGCTGAGGGATCACAATCCGCAGTCTGGCCAAAAGTGTATCTCGGCTCATACCAGTGATGGGCGATTACAGAGACAGCAAGAAGAGCTATGGTGGCCTATCGACTAGTGCTCACAGCTTGCAGCGTGAAATCTTGGGCACTACACTGTTTTGTATGGAGATGGTATGTTCTTCCCATGTTTCTGTGCATTTCCTCCCTCATTCCAAAAGCATACTGACAAGCAAATTAGGTAACCCCCCAAAATTGGATTTTTGGACTGGATTAAGGCCTGTACACATGCTTGACTAAGGTGGGCGATAACGACCGCCTCAGCCGGTAGTGTGTACAGCGACCCCAACCCGCAAGCGATCCACCTGGTGGATCGCCAATCGCATTGTCTGCGCCCTCCACCGCATGACGTCACCCATGCGCAACTCCATCGTCCCTCCGCATAGCTACAGAACGCTTTGCCAGCTAGACAGCGTCTGTACAGGCCGGCCAACGATGTCACCAAAGGGGATCAGGTTCTGATGCCTGACGGGCGACATAAATCAAGAGCTGTGTACGCACCTTTGAACTATGGGCTTCTCCTAGGGACAAAAAGTGACAGATTATGTATTCTGTCATACCTCCCAACTTTTTGAGATGAGAAAAGGGGACACTTAAGCCACGCCCCTGCCACACCCCTGGCCACGCCCTCAACACGTCTCTAGTCACGCATACCATAAAGATTCCATAAGAAAAATATGTTGTTTTATAATTCAAATCACATTTGTCCTTTCTATCCTGGTTCATTTTACTTCATAGTAACATTTTAAAATTAGTAATATATCCATTTAAAAGGTTGGGAATAAAGTTTAGAGTCAATCAAACACATTTTTAGCATAGAAATATATATATTTATATAGAAAGAGGGACAAAGTCCTGAAAGAGGGACAAATGAGAGTGAAAGAGGGACAGGGCTCCCAAAGAGGGACTGTCCCTCTGAAATGAGGGACAGTTGGGAGTTATGCCCTGTAAAGGTGTCAGTGCTATATAAATACACAATAAATGCAAACATAATACTGTAATAAATCTCTAAAGTAAGAACATAGAAAGCAATACTAAAATCTTTTTCCTTGGTTATTTGTTAATTTAATCCTTGTGTCACTCCCCCATACCAGTAAAAGTCACTTAATAGTTGAGTGACAGCAGAATAAACTCCCTAGAACTTTTAGTTTAAAAATTTTCCACCCAATGCCATACGATGGGGTTGATAGAGTTGAGGAGTGGACTAGAATGTTGTCATACTCATGGAAGATACGTTTGTTACTGTATCCTTGCAGCTGACATCCGGATCACTGTGTGCTATCAGTACTTCAAGTATCCCGCTGGTTCTTCTAGTACCTCAAATATAAACTCCTACCAGCATCCATGCCCATTTCTGGACACAGGCTGGCTAGCCAATGGCCTGGAATGCCCTCTAGTGTAATGGGGGAAATACTGCACCGTCTGTAGCATATTGCAGCTCTACCAGGGTCATCCGTAGTGTTATCACTGGCTTCTGCCACACCCCTATTTTCTCAACTTCTCTCTCAATACAGATTAAATGTGTTTGTGGGGAATTGTGTGACTGTTTGGGAGGGGGGGAGGTTGTTATGACTGGAATACCAAACACAGTACATCATAAACGGCCCCCGAAAAGGATATGTGTATGTCAATGTGCCCTTTTAGCCGCTGGATAGTGTACTGGTTAAGGGCTCTGTCACAGGCAACCTGTGTTCAAATCTTGGCTCTGCCTGTTCAGTAAACCAGCACCTATTCAGTAGGAGACTTTGGGCAAGACTCCCTAAGCTACTGCCTATAGAGCGCGTCCTAGTGGCTTCAGCTCTGTCGCTGTGAGCCCGCTAGGAGAAAAGAGCGATATAAATGTTCTGTGTCGTTCATTCATGGCTTAGGCAGTAGCTTAGCCGTCTCTAAAGCGTACCATAGCTGAAAAATTAAAAAGATTTTATACATACCTGATCTCTCCCACACCGCCATCCTCCGCTGCCCGCAGCTTCGGGAACCGGTTCCCTGCACTTCCATCAGTCAGAGTCAGTCTAACGTGAGATAAGTGCGCTGTTTGTGTATCTCTCCAGCAGCTGCTAGAGAGATACGTAGAGGGCGCACTTCTCCTGCGTAGCTGGCCGCAACTGACGTCAGTGATGATACCCGGTTCCCGAAGCTGCAAGCAGCGGAGGACAGCGGCGTGGGAGAGAATCGGAGCGGATGGGGCTGGAGGAAGCTCCAGGTATGTATACAATCTTTTTAATTTGTCAGCTCTGAGTCCCTTTAAGGCCTCTTTCACAGTGCAACGTTAAAGTCGCACGTTCTAAAAAATTATAACGCAGACTAAAGGTAGCCATACACTGGTCGATTTGCCATCAGATTCGACCAACAGATAGATCCCTCTCTGATCAAATCTGAATTAGGTGATGAAGCCGTAGAATTCGTTGTTTGGGGTAGCAGAATTAGGTTATACACTAAATTCTCATTCTGTCATAAGATAGAGACTCTTATCAATGGGATCGCTAACCATTCTGGTTACTTACATTCACTGCCACACGAACAAATACAATATCACTAATAAGATTAATATCAACAATATCTTTATTTATAGAAGCATCATTGCATCTAATGCCTTGTCAGTAACAATAAAATATTAATACAAAAATAATAATGTTAACATAACTTCGAGTTCATTCAAAGAGCCAATAAATCAAACTTGATCAAAAAGAGCGCTTGATTTGTAGTTAAATAAATATGTACGTATTTGAGAAAACATGACAAATTTTAAATGTGTGATGATAAAGAATGAAATAGTATAAGGATGACACACATGGAGGACTGATGCCCGAGGGGTCCCTGTAGGGCTGAATGCTGTACAGACGCTTCACTAGCCTAGAGGCTAGAGATGTGTCTGATGCTATGTAGAAGGGATGATGTGTGGTGGATGGGGGAGTGGCTTCCGATGGGCGGGGAGAGTAGGAGAACAACGCACGTGGAGGTCAGTTGCCGTTAAAGATCCGGTACGCTAGATCTTTCCTGTACATACACTACATTCTCAGCCAAGGCAGTCCTTAGCCAAGTTCAATCCAGTGTGGGTAGTTTATGAGAAAAAAAACTTATGATAAAATGTATATAGCAATTGTATGTATAGTACATATATGGAATAGAACATTAGTAGCAAAGAAAAGAGTCTCATATTTTTATTTTCAGTTATATAGCTTCTTTATAACGCTGTACCACTCTCTAATATTTGTAGTTTACAAACTACACCCTGCATTTTAAACTATGAAACAGAGCAGAACGAATCACCTATTGAACTTCCATGCTTTAAAATCTTATCTGAAGTTGTCTTTCACTGTTTCTTTGATGTATAAGTGTTTCAGAAAATAGCAATGTAGTCGACTAAATTAAGAGCCCAGAGCAGCTCTTTTGCATAGATAACAAGTGAAGTTTCTTAACTCCTGTACTGGAAACAATATGAGACTCATATCTTTGCTACTAATGTTATATTTCTTAGCTGTACTACACATTCAACTCATTATACCATAAGTTTATTTTCACTTCAGATTCCCTTTAGGCTGCTTTCACAGTGGGACGTTACAGGCGCACGTTAGTGCAGCCTGTAACGCAGCCCACCGCACAGTAATGAAAAATCAATGGGCTGTTCAAAGTGCCCACGTTGCGTTACATTGTACCGCTAGACGTCAAGAGAAAGTGCTGCATGCTGTGCGTTATGTGCGGCTACGCCGCGTTAGACTGCTTGCACATGCTCAGAAATGTTGGGGAGGAGGGGAGAGCATCCAGGCACATGGCTAATTAATATTCACTGAACTTTGTGATGTGTGCAGTGTTTACTTCCTGGAGCGGCCGCTTTGTGCTGCGATTGGCTGGCGGGACCACGTGATGCCGCATGCGTCACAAACTACACATCACGGCATCACGGACGCCAGAGTGAGCTGCACAACGCGGCTCGCTCTGACGTCCACATTCAACACCACCAGGCGTTGCGTTAGGGGCACGTTATGTGACCATAACGTCCCCTAAAACGCAACGTCCTGGTGGGAAAGTAGCCTTAAACTGTCAATCTGCAGCCAATCGGACAATGGAGTGCTTGAAACAAACACCACTTTTCTCCATTTATCAGCCCTCAAACCCAACTCTGACGGTAGGCAGGGCAGACTCACTCTTTTTTCAAAGGTGTTTGACCCTATTTGGCAATCTGTTTGGAGCTTATTGGGCTAAATACACATTCTGAAAAGTGTCATCATTTCTGTAAAAATAACAGCACCTGTCTAGTGACTGGACTATTCATCCTCTTTCTAAACAGGCCAATGCTGTCAGCAGATGAAAATGTCATGTTTTCAGTTTAGTTTCTGTCTGAACTCGGAGTCGGAGTTCAAAGCAATTTGCAGCTTCTGCAGAAGGACAATTGTTACCACTGGAAAAATCCCCCGCATGCTTTGAGAATTACGGCCAATAACACAGCTGTAATAAAGCTATCAGCATACACAGTACATTATGTTGCGTCTACAAACAAGTCAAGTTTAATACCAAAAATATAGATTTTGAGATGGTTAAATTTAAATTCAGCAAAGTTTTGCAAGCTTTCTTCTATACATTATGTACATAAATAAACAGTTTACAGTAACCCCACAGAAATCAAATAAATACGTTTGTTAGCATTCCAGTATTCTACGTGGCAATTCATCCCTGCAGGTCACTAGACAGGAGCAAAAGTTTCAAAATTCCGACTGAAAGGCGCTATTTGATGGCAGTGTGAGGGGGGGTTCGGGCGGGGGAGTCCGACATACTCCGCCTCCAAGCTGCAATAATCCAGGTGTTGCACAATCCACAGTTTCCCATCCTGTGTTGCATTCTAGTGGCAAAACAAATATCCTAGAGATTTAAAAAAAAACCCAATGTGAGAGTGATGTGGAGGCTGCCATATTTATTTTCTTTTAAACAATACGAGTTGCCTGGCAGCCTTGCTGGTCTATTTGGCTTCAGTAATGTCTGATTACACCAGAAACAAGCATGCAACTAATCTTTTAAATTCTGACAATATTGTCAGGAACACCTGATCTGCTGCATGCTTGTTCAGGGGTCTGCGGCTGAAAGTAACAGAGGCAGAAGGACTGCAGGACAGCCAGACAACTGGTGTTGCTTAAAAGGAAATACATATGGTAAGCCTCCATATATCTCTCACTACAGTATATGGAGCTTGAACAAGCATGCAGCAGATCTGGTGTTTCTGATGCGGCATGCTTGTTTCTGGTGTGATTTAGACACTACTGCAGCCAAATAGCTCAACAGGACTGCCAGGCAGTTGGTGTTGTTTAAAAGGAAATAAATATGACAGCCCTCATATTTTTCTCACTTTAAATCGCCAAGTTCACATGAAGCTGGGTACGCACTTACATCACCCGGTAGGTTTTGGGACTTGATCTCCCTGGCAACAGCTTGGGCCAAGTTCTGTACAGACTTGTCAATGCATTCTGTTGCTATGGAGATGGAGAGGAGGGATAACTAAACTGTGACCAATGGAGAAGGAAAGAACAATACACTCAGCGCTGTGGCAGATCGGCTGCCAGCGCTTCGTGGTTGGTCGAGGGACGCTGTACACATGCCAAATTCTTGGCTGTGGTGCCCCTACCGACCGCCTCTGTCGAGAAACATCGTACATGATTATTCAGCTTAACTTATACCCCCCACCTCCACCCTCTTATTTCCAAGTGTGCTTAAAAGAACTACTCCAGCGAAAAAAAAAGTAAGCACTTAAAATCTGACAGAACTGACAGGTTTTGGACTAGCCCATCTCCTCATGGGGGGTCCTAATAATTTTCTTTGTTTTCAAAAGCATTTCTTGAACAGCAGTTTAACTGCCAAAATCGTAAGATACAAGCCAGCCTTCCTACTCACTTGCACACTATTTTGACAGTTAGGCTTAGCAACTGCCGTTCAGGAAGTGCCTTTGAAAACAAAGAAAAGAAAAAAGAAGCCCCCATGAGGAGATGGGATTGGTCCAAAACCTGTCAGTTCTGTCACATTTTAACTGCCTACTTTTTTTCCGGAGTGGTTCTTTGAAATAACCTAAAACTAGATTAATAATACTACCGTACGTACTTGTACTGCTCAGTTTTGTACAATACAAGTCCCCCTGCATTGTTTACACAGCAAAACTGGGTCACCACAGCAGCAGTCTGTCCTTGCTCAATAAATGTCACCCTTATTAATCATGGATAAATAAATCGTTAGGGTGACATTTTAGATAACAAGTGCTATACAGACATGCTTTAGCTGGGGACAGTTGGATGGCACATGACTGAGCAGTGTCCTGCTGTGTAGGTAAATAAACACAGCTGTAAGTAACACTTTAAGAAGAACTCCAATCTAATTAAA